>NC_069500.1:536235899-536535899 GCF_027579735.1 Bombina bombina
TTAGTAACCTCTATAGCTATACTAGGGACTCTGGACATCTATTAGATGTATTAAATGATTTTGTATGGCAGGCTGGATACAAGTGGATTACTGTAGATGCAACTTCTTTATATTCTTCCATACCTCATGTACAGGGGTGTCAGGCCTTGGAGTTCTTCCTAGCTAATAATACTTCTTATAAGAATGAAGTAAAACATTTCATTGTTGAAGTTGTGGAGTTCTTGCTTACGCACAACTATTTTGTTTTCGACTCAGTGTTCTATTTGCAGTGTCAAGGAACAGCAATGGGGGCAAAATTTGCCCCCTCATATGCGAATCTGTTTGTGGGTAAGTGGGAGCTCCAACATATTTATGATATAGGGGAACCTTTTGGGTCCGGCATCCTTCTGTACATGAGGTACATAGATGATCTCATTTTCATTGTCAAAGAGGATTTTCCTTTTCATGATTTCCTCACACTTTTAAACACCAATGATGTAAATTTAAGATTTACAGGTGAATTACACCAAGACAGTGTGAATTTTTTAGATCTGAGTTTACAGGGTGACAATCTTAGTCATAGAATTGTATCTACCACATATAGAAAAGAGACAGCGGGAAACACAATCCTTCATGCTACTTCATGTCATCCCCCACATTTAGTGAAATCCATTCCAAGAAGCCAATTTATTAGGCTCAGACGTAATGCCAGTACTACTGATAATTACAATAAATGTGGCAGAGAGCTCATTTCTAGATTGGAAGCTAGGGGGTACAATAAAAAGGATCTATTTAAAACATTTGAAGAGATCAGGGATTGGAAACCCAATCCTGTAGAACAACCTTCAAAGTTAGACAATACCACAACAAGTGGCAGCCTAATCAATACAACTTTGAAAAGTAATGACATCAATATTAGAAAGGATAAAAGAAACAATAGAGAATTTTTGGATAACTGTAGTGTTGTATTCTCCACACAGTTCTCTCCTGAGTATAATTCTATATGTGCCATTATCAGAAAACATTTACACATACTCAGGGGTGATGAGATTCTGCAGCCATATATAAAAAAAGTGTAGATTTGTTGCTAGGAAACCACCTACATTAGCCACTAAGCTATCACCGAGTTTAGTTAAATCTAATACCCAATCAAATAGTAATTGGCTTAGAGGCACAGGTAACTTTAGGGCTCACTTGTCAAACTGTATAACATGTGAAAACATGGACTTTACTAAAAGTTTTTCTAGTAAGGTTACTGGTGATTCCTTTGAAATCAACTTCCATGCAACATGCCTCACAGATTATATAGTTTACCTTTTGGACTGCCAGCTTTGTGGAATACAATATGTAGGTCAGTCGAGCAGAACCCTCAGAGATCGGGCAAGAGAACATCTCAGGGACATTAAAAATTACAATAAGGACTCGGCAGTTGCTAAACATTTTAATCTATTTCATCTTACAAACATACCAAAAGTAAAAATCAAGGTCATAGATGTAGCGAGAACCCCTTACCGGGGGGGTGATATATGTAAGATCCTAGATAAAAAAGAGTTATACTGGATCTACAAGCTAAAGACCAGGTCACCTTTAGGTTTGAACTTAGAGTGGGATATGAGATACTTTGTGGACTAGACTCATTAGTTGTCATAAGTTGTTTTTGGTTAATGGATGTCAGTACATATATTTTCATATTAGTATGAATTCCCTTATCCATTAACATACATTCTCAAAAATCCCATTTCCATTTTTTCTTGCTTATACCATCAATTTCAATAATAATTTTGTGTATATATTACATATTGTCACAGAGTATCGTATCTCTTTGAATTATGTAATAGCTTCAGGTGACTAATCTCTTTTGTATTTGAATTTGTCTTGAATTTCTTTGAATTCTGAAGTCTGTAGAATTATTCCAAGTGTTTGGCAGCATTTTCTTCTCTAAATTATCAAGAAATTATTGAGAAACTATTCAGAGATTTTTTTCAAATCACGGAGAGACATTCTCATGTTTTATCTTTGTTCTCTATTCTCCTTTTTTGAAAAATCATATGATAAATTATGTTATATTTTGTTGCCTAATCTAGTTTTGTTTTATTAATAATTAGTTATCACTGTATATGGTGCTTTTTTTAGAATTTGCACATATGTGTTAAACATCACATTTATGTACAGAATATACTGTCATTTAGCTTTAAATATACTGGTGTTTTTTTGTTGGATTGCACATCTTCACAAGTATTGCCATTATATTATGTTTTTATTCTTATCTCATCTGTGGCTCTCTCAGTGGACATATATTTAGAAACAATATATTTATGTTACACCTGTTTTGTTCTAATTTAGATATAAGGTGTTTTGATTGGTGCATTGTCCCTTTAAGAGCCACAGCAGGTTTCACTTGTCTAACAGCTTCTATGATTAAGCGCTAGCCAGCGCGAAATATGTAAGTCTGCTGTTTCCCTCCCTGGTTTGTTGTGTCATATTAATCTTTTTTGCTTTTTGTTAACTTTTTACCTGGAATAAAAAGTACCTTTTTCAGTATCTCAGTAGCCGCCTGCTTTTTTCTGTAACTTTTTGCGGCTGTCCACCGCTTCTCTGGGCTGGCTCCATACTTTCCCCTATTCTGAGTGGGTCTGTTTCCCTCTTACCCGACGGACGTTTCCTGCAGCAGCACCAGCTTTACCAATGTTTATTAGTACCATTTAGTCAGGCAAGATAATATGAAAGTCTTAACATAACAAATGAGGCCCATACACTACATACATTATATACCCCCCCCCCCCCCCCCCGTGTAAAAGAGGACTTTATCCTCTTTTAAATGAGTGATATTGTGGATTCATATGCCCTACGTGGTAGCAGGTATTTTCATGAGCAATTGCCGTAACTGCCTGTTATGTGTCTTTTATGGTTATCTGTTCTGCTTTAGGGATCCAGTCACCCCAATATAATCAATAAAATGCCGTGGCCAATTATTTGAAAGAAGTGAGGTTCTTATTTCTGATGAGAGTCAAATTCTTAAGTATCTATCAAATGATCATACAGTGGCTATATATATATATATATATATATATATATATATATATATATATATATATATATATATATATAACCAAAGCATGCAGGATGGGATAGCACCTCTTTTACTACTACCCCCACCACCACAAACACACACACACACAATGTGTAGAGAGCGGGTGGGAGAGTGCTAGCGAAGGCTCTGAGCCGTCATTAGCACCAGAGTGGGAAACTCTGCGACGGCTCTGAGCCTTCGTTAGCACTCAAGGGGTTAAAGGGACATAAAAGTAAAAAAAGAAAATGTTCTAATGTGTTAGGGCATTGTATAATTGCACTACTATTTGCATATAACTATAAATTCTATAAATTTTTATTTTTAAAACAAATTCCCCTTGCTCAAATTTGCGCCATTTAATTCTCATTTAATTCTCATGAATAAGCGCAGAGCAAAGTATGCTTATTTGTATCTCAAAACTAAATTTTGAATATGTGCATGCAAGTGCTCGATTCTCTGTGCATATTTATGCATCAGATCGCGCACCATTAAATTTGCACCATAAAGAGCGCAAACTGACAAAAACATGCGTCTCTATTAACACAGCTTTATTGCGCACATCTCATTGCATCATAGATGCGACCTTTTAAACACATTTTTCCTGCTATATTTTTACATTTGTAAGTGCGCAATCTGACTTTAACTAGTTTCTAGGCTTCATTGCCTAGCACTTTAATGTCCTTGCAATGCTATATAAAGGGGGCATATCCTTTTCCTCAAAAAGCATGCCTAAAGCTTGCTCCTTTTTGAGAGGATACATAACATTTGCATGATCTGTAACTGCCCAATTTCAGGCAATGGGGGGTAGTTATCAAGCCGTCTACTTTACCTGCCTTCGCCGGTCCAATACGCCCGCCTAAGCTCGCCTACCATCGCCGCCGCGGACCTTCAAAATTTCGCCTAAGTTATCAAAAAAGCTGTCAAAAAGCCTCGCACCAAGTACGGGGCGATGAGCAGCGGACTGTAAGAGTTATCACTCATCCGATCTCGCTGCTCTTCGGCTTTTTGACAGCTTTATTGATACCCCTGTCACTAAGCACCCACACTAACTACACTGTTCTACCCCCTATACCGGCGCCCCCCCCCCGCCCCACGCAACTCAATAAAGTTATCAACCCCTAAACCGCCGCTCCTAGACCCCGCCGCAACTCTTATAAATGTATTAACCCCTAAAGCACCGCTCCCGGACACTGCCACCACCTACATTATAAGTAGTAACCCCTATCCTGCCCCCCCCATACCGCCGCCACCTATAATAAAGTTATTAACCCCTATCCTGCGGATCCCGGACCTCGCCGCAACTAAATAAATAGTTTAACCCCTAAACCGCCGCTCCCGGACCCCGCCGCAACCTATCTTAAACTTATTAACCCCTAATCTGCCCCCGCTACACCGTCGCCACCTATAATAAGTTTATTAACCCCTATCCTGCCCCCCTACACTGCCGCCTGGATGAAGACTTCTATTGGATGGAAGACCTCTTCAGCGCTGCCTGGATGATGACTTCATCGGATGGAAGACTTCTTCAGCGCCCCTTGGATGATGACTTCTGCCGCTCCGGATCTCCTCTTCGGTTCCATCGGTGGTCGGCTGGCTGAAAACGACTCAAGGTAGGATGATCTTCAGGGGGGTAGTGTTAGGTTTATTTAAGGGGGGTTTGAGTTAGATTAAGGGTATGTGGGTGGTGGGTTTTAATGTTGAGGGGGGGGGTTTATTTTTATTTTACAGGCAAAGAGCAGAATTCTTTGGGGCATGCCCCGCAAAAGGCCCTTTTAAGGGCTGGTAAGGTAAAAGAGCTGGTAACTTTTTAATTTAGAATAGGGTAGGGCATTTTTTTATTTTGGGGGGCTTTGTTATTTTATTGTAACTTAGCTTTTTTTATTTTTTGTACTTTAGTTAGTTTATTTAATTTAATTGTAGTTATTTGTAGGTAATTTATTTAATTAATTTAATGATAGTGTAGTGTTAGGTTTAATTGTAACTTAGGTTAGGATTTATTTTACAGGTAATTTTGTATTTCTTTTAGCTAGGTAGTTATTAAATAGTTAAAACTATTTAATAACTATTCTAACTGGCTAAAATAAATACAAAGTTACCTGTAAAATAAATATAAATCCTAAAATAGCTACAATGTAATTATTAATTACATTGTAGCTATCTTAGGGTTTATTTTACAGGTAAGTATTTAGTTTTAAATAGGAATAATTTATTAAAGTATAGTGTAGTGTTAGGTGTAATTGTAACTTAGGTTAGTTTTTATTTTACAGGTAAATTTCTCTTTATTTTAGCTAGGTAGCTATTAAATAGTTAATAACTATTTAATAGCTATTGTACCTAGTAAAAATAAATTGAAATTTGCCTGTAAAATAAAAATAAATCCTAAAATAGCTACAATATAATTATTATTTATATTGTAGCTATATTAGGGTTTATTTTAAAGGTAAGTATTTAGTTTTAAATAGGATTAATTTAGTTAATAAGAGAAATATTATTTAGATTTATTTAATTAATATTTAAGTTATGGGGGTGTTAGGGTTAGTGTTAGACTTAGGTTTAGGGGTTAATAATTTTATTACACTGGCGGCGGTGTAGGGGGGGCAGGATAGGGGTTAATAAATTTATTATAGGTGGCGACGGTGTAGGGGGCCAGGATAGGGGTTAATAAACTTATTATAGGTGGCGACGGTGTAGGGGGGGCAGATTAGGGGTTAATAAGTTTAAGATAGGTTGCGGCGGGGTCCGGGAGCGGCGGTTTAGGGGTTAAACTATTTATTTAGTTGCGGCGAGGTCCGGGATCCGCAGGATAGGGGTTAATAACTTTATTATAGGTGGCGACGGTATGGGGGGCAGGATAGGGGTTAATAGGTATAATGTAGGTGGCGGCAGGGCCGGGAGCGGCGGTTTAGGGGTTAACATATTTATTATAGTGGCGGTGGGCTCCGGGAGCGGCGGTTTAGGGGGTAATAACTTTATTTAGTTGCGGCGGTGTAGGGGGGGGGACAGATTAGGGGTGTTTAGACTCGGGGTACATGTTAGGGTGTTAGGTGTAGACATCTCCCATAGGAATCAATGGGATGTCTGGCAGCAGCGAACATGAACTTTCGCTATGGTTAGACTCCCATTGATTCCTATGGGATCCGCCGCCTCCAGGGCCGGAAAAGTGCCGAGCGTACCTGCTAGTTTTTTGATAACTAGCAAAAGTAGTTAGATTGTGCCGCACTTGTGTGCGGAACATCTGTAGTGACATAAGCATCGATCTTTGTCGGACTGAGTCCGGCGGATCGAAGCTTACGTCACTAAATTCTACTTTTGCCGGTATCTAGGGCTTGATAACTAAGGCGAATCAGCCTCGCCACAAATACGCTGCGGAATTCCAGCGTATTTGAGGTTGACGGCTTGATAACTAGGGGCCTATATCATTAACAGCTTTTTTTGCACATCAGTTATTACAGTGGAGCCAAATGCTTCCTAGCTGGTGCAACAATGAAAAGAAAATCAGATTTTAGAATGATTTAAGTTTTTGGAATTTGGATTTGATCTCTGTAAAAGGATCTCAGATCACGCTTCTGTTTGACTCACTGACGAGTCATTGGGAATAAAACTACAAGCCAGAATTTCATTCACATCCTCTATTAAGATACATATTACAAGCAAACCTCAGATTGCTGGAATTAAGAAAAGCATTATGTGTATCTTGACAATAGTGCTCTTTGTAACCAATTAATTACTACAAAGACTGACAAGGACCAACTGTGCATTTCACAAGTCTGGCAGCATTTTTGAATGGGTTATTTGTGTTTGGCACAGATAGTTTTAATTACGTGTGAATTGTAGGTTTCTGTGTATAAGTAAATGTAAAAGCATCTAAGGCACAAAGCATGTCAACACGACAACAACATATTAAATGCTATGCACTCGCTTGTTGGGATGGATAGTTGCTAGGATCCATTGCAAGATGATGCACCAGATTCTTTTTTATCTGTCATTCATATCAGTAGCAGGTAATATGGGAACAGGTGCATTTATGCATTGTTTCCATATCTGTTTTAGGTTTGACAGGAAACTACATCTTATGATAACTCACCGGTTGTATTTAAAGAAATTAGCAATAGCATTGATGGTTAACTGGTATCAGTCCCATTTGCAATCCCCAAGACTTTCAAAGGGCCTGATTGTACACTTAAAGGGACACTAAACCCTCCCAAAAAGTTGCCACTAATCGCAAAATGAATAAATATTATTGTATTCTATATTATACATTCATTTTCCAACTTTTACCATTTAGTAATAATCTTTCCAAACCTACCCCCGGGCATTCATTTTCGTAGTCCAATTCTGGTGGATAACCCAGGTTCGAAGATGGGGGAACATTGCCGCGATCCGCATGCACAAGCTTCTGAAGAGTCATCCTATATGTCACTCACAGTGTCTCTCGATGCAAACCAGCAGACCTGCTGTATCAGGGATGGGATATGTGCATGCGCACGTTTCACAATCACATTATGCATGCGCAGGGTGATGAAATCGTCACATAATCATATGCAAAAATTCTGCATCAGATTGCAGATTGTTTTTCATCTTGTACAGCCCATATTTGAGGGTTGGATTGGGTGACGTAATCCGTGAAAATAAAAAGTATATTTTAACATGTAGAGCAGCTTCGTTGGAGTGTTAAAGTAGTTGATTTATTATATATTATTGGTTGTTATATGTAATTTGTGGTTCAGTAGTACACACAAAAAAAAAGCTTTTGAATTCTTTAACCCTTTGGCTGCTAAGCAATTTCCCACCTGGGTGCTAAGCTGGTTTAGAGCTTTTTGTTGCAGTTCACGTTTAGAAGTAAAGTTTGTGGAAATAAACTATACAAACTATATATAGTTTTTTTCAGCAGACCTAGCAGATTCCAAATATACCATTATTATATGTGTATGTCTCAACAGGTTTTAAACATAAAGCATTAAATATGAAAAAAGTGTATTTTTTTTACTCCACACTCAATAAACATTAGTTTGTAATTTTATTTTTCTAAACTCTATCATCAAAACCTGTGTTGCTAAATATTTGCAGTAGGTAACCTGTCTACAATAATCAGAAATTGAGAACATTTCACTGTGTTTTTCTACTGTTTTATTGCAGACGTGTCAATTTGATAGACAAAAAGCTTCTTTAAATTTAATGTATTGTTGGCAGCAATTAAACAGCTTTAGCTGCCTGGGAAGTTAAGATATGACAACAAAACTATATATTTTTAGAAACTACACCCCAGCTGCATCAAATGAGGTCTTATTTATATCACATATCTGAAGTATGCAACAAATAAGTGCATATCACACTTAAATAATTAAACAAAGCAACTTGTTCATTTATATCTTACGCACTCCAAATTTGTGCTAGCAATACATGCAGCCTCACATTTGAGGCGCCAAGGTGTGTACTTTACAAAACTGTGTACCTTGTATACTGTATCTTAAATTCCCAGGTGGCTACAGCTTTCTAATTATAGACATCACCCCTAAATGTTTAAAGACAATTTTCAATTAAGATTTTCAAGGTTGCCATATCTGCAGTTAAACAGCTCTATCCACCTGGGAAGTTAAATTAGGGTACATAAAGTACCCATTTGTAGAAAGTATACCCCCTGACACATCAAATGAGGGGCTATATATACTTCTAGCACAAAAGTGGAGTGCACAAATATTAATGGAATATGGTGTTTTGCTTAGAAAATATTTTTTTCTAAGCAAAGTGACATGTTCATTTATGTCTTACGCACTCCAAATTACTGCTAGCAATACATGCAACACCAATGAGGTGTACTTTCCAAAACTGTGAACCTTGTATACCTTATCTCTAATACCCAGGTGGCTACAGCTGTTAAACTGCAGACATGGCTACCTTGAAAAACTTTAAACGTATAGTGGTTATATCTGCAATTAAACAGTTTTATCTACCTCCTTAATTGACTAATCTAATTCTAAATGATTTTATTTTATGTTTAAAAATATAACATTCTTTTGCATTACCCACACAAGCATTATAGACATTCACACTGATTGATTAAGCCTCAACCATGGCACTGGGCTGGTCAGGCTGGTTAAAATCTTGAGCCTCCTGGGGTTGTGAGGGTAAGCAGCTAGTATGTTTCCATAGTGTGATAAATACGGAAGCATTCTGGCATGCATAGCCCTGGTTTAGAGGGGCAGTCTGGGCAGTAGTAACGGGTGTTTTTAAGACGTCCATGCTGAAAGTGATGGCCATGCAACCTTGCATTCTCCTCCCTTGGCCCAGTTACTGGAATATCCCTTGATGATGAGAGAAGGCTTTTAATAACAGATTCCTGAAATTTCAGGAAACGTACAGGACAAACCCATTAAGCATTGACAATTGTATCAAGTGGACTGCCAGTTTCTTGTACCATGCATATGCTTTTCGAGAAGCAGAGTATGGTTCAAGCATCTGGTCAGTCTTATCTACCCCTCCCATATGCCGATTGTAAACCTGGAGACATATGAGTTTCATAGTTGGCGTGTTCTGCCCCCCTGACATGGACAGGTGATGTGCTCTCATCATGTAAAGTTGTGAGAAGATGCACATCCTTTTTGTCTGTCAATTTCACAGCTAGCAGCTCATCATAGCACAAAGCTGTGGTCTCTCCTCTCTTTTGCTTTCTGAACATGCGAGTCGAAAAGCCTTTGCGATTGGCATGGATTGTGCCGCACGCAACAGTGCCCTTGTTTTATAGCTATTTAAATAATGGCACACCAGTGTAAAAGTTATCCACAAATACATGGTAACCTTTATTAAATATTGGGTGGAGTAAGTCCCACATTATTTTTTATTGCTTTTTGCTTTTTGTAGCAAAAATGAAAGGATTTTAGACTATGGGGAGAGCTGAGCAAAGAGGATGCCTACTCACCTAACACACATATTATTATTTTTTCATAAAAAGCATCCCTATACCATTGGTAATTTGTAACCACATGATCTAGGTGATCATGGGATTATTAATATAATATCAGGAGCCATATTGGAAAAGGGAATGTCACATTTCAAGGCTAAGTGAACACTAATTACTACAGTGATCATTTAGCTAGAATACTTAAACCAATATATATATATATATATATATATATATATATATATATATATATATATATATATATATATATATTATTTTTATTTATTTTTTAAAGATCAACTAGTTTATTTTCAGAAAATGTATTTCCTTAATATAAGGAGAGTCCACGGCATCATTACTTACTGTTGGGAAATACTGAACCTGGCCACCAGGAGGAGGCAAAGACACCCCAGCCAAAGGCTTAAATACCTCTCCCACTTCCCCCATCCCCCAGTCATTCTTTTTACATATGTTGAAATCGCTAAAAGACAGGGTCACAGTGTGGCTCCTTTTATCTTAATAGAATCATGGGTTCATATCTCCTGAGGGGGATTATTGAACAGTGGGGACTAATCAAATGTGATGCTTTGATTTTATGCTGCTCTATGTGTGAGATTTTATTGGGCTCATAGACTGTTTGTTATGTGGCTGGAACGCACAAGTTTTTACTTTCACTTTGAGTGCTGCGCAGCTTGTAGCTTGACACGCTTTTTCTCATAGCAGGGGTGGTTCTGCCTTGCACACCATGTGACCGGGAGTGGTCTCGCTTTCATTTCCTCTTTCCTGACCGAGCTGGCTGTCTGAGAAGACGCTATTTCTCTGCATTGTCTTGGTCTAGGAGGTGATGATTGGGAGTATAAAGGTGCCGTTTTTTGAGAAATAAAGATTGTTTATTTTCTGTGTCCTGCTGTCATTAGCTTAAGCTATGGAGGATTCTGATCTTTTATAGGGTACTCCCTCTATTCCAAAGTAATACCTGTTTATATTGTGAGGAGGCCTTGGTATGCCCTCCCTCTCAACTATGTTCCACATGCCTTGACAACGTTATTCGGTCAAAGAAGGTTAATCTTTTTAGTACCACTGAGCCGTCCGCCGTCCCGTGAGGTGCATACCAAACATTCATCTCCTTCTGCACACACAGCTTCCAATAGCACGCTTAATCCTCCATCTGGAGGAGGACTTTTACCTTCAGATTTTACCGTGCAGTTAAAAACAGCGGTGTCTGAGGCCCTCAGTGCTTTACCTCGCCCTGCTAAACACAAGCGAAAGGTTAAACATAGCTCTCCTGTCCCGGGGTCAACATGTAAATTCTTGGATTTCTCTGCTCTGTCTCAGGTAACCAAGGGTGAGTCGCATTCTGAGGCTTCAGAGGGTGAACTTTCTGGGACGGAGTCTGCTGCCTCTAAGCCTCCTGCTGCGGAGGAACCTACCCTTAGGTTTAAGATTGAACACTTACGTTTTCTTCTAAAGGAAGTTCTGTCTACATTAGAGGTTCCAGCGGCCAAACTACCTGATAAACCTTTGATTCCTAAATTAGACAGAGTTTACGAGGACAGTGTAGTGCCTTCAACTTTTCCTGTGCCTGTAAAGATGCAAACATTATTAAGAATGAATGAGACAGAATTGGATCTTCCTTTTCCCCTTCGTCTTCCTTTAAAAAATGATTTCCGGTCCCAGACTCTCAATTGGAGTTGTGGGGTTCTGTCCCTAAGGTGACGCTATCTCCACGCTTGCCAAACATACTACTATCCCGCTTGAGGACAGCTCATCGTTAAGAGAGCCGATGGATAAGAAGATGGAAACTCTTCTAAGAAAGATGTTTCAACATACAGGATATTTATTTAAACCGTCAGCAGCTGTTGCCGCGGTTGCTGGAGAAGCTACCTACTGGTGCGACTCCTTATCGGAATTGATTGAGGTGGAGGGTCCCCTCGACGTTATCCAGGGAAGAGTTAAAGACTTGAGAGTTGCTAATTCTATTATCTGTGATGCAAACATGCAGATTGTTCGCCTAAATGATAAGGCTTCTGGTTTTTCGGTTCAGGCCCATCTGGCATTCTGGCTAAAGTCCTGGTCTGAGGATATGACCTTTAAGGGAAAGATTTTATTTGGTCCAGGCCTGAACTCTTATCTCTACGGTTACAGGGGGCAAGGGTGCCTTCCTACGCAAGATAAAAAGAACAAGTCAATGGCACAAGCTTCTAATTTTCGTTCTGATAAATCCCAATAACAGCAACCCTCCGCTAAGCCAGAGCAAACCAAGAGTACTTGGAAGCCAGCTCAGTCCTGGAATAAATCCAAGCAGAGAAAGAACCCCGGTGAGACTATATCGGCATGAAGGGGCGGCCCCCGATCCGGCTCTGGATCGTGTAGGGGCAGACCGTCGCTCTTTTCAGACGCTTGGTTCAGGGACGTGCAGGATCCATGGGTCCTGGAGGTCATAGCTCAGGGATGCAAGATAGGTTTCAAGTCTTATCCACCCAAGGGCAGATTTCTCCTCTCAAGCCTGTCTTCCAGACCAGAAAAGAGGGAAGCCTTTGTGGGGTGCGTGCAAGATCTGTCCTCCTTAGGAGTCATTGTCCCGGTACCTATAGCAGAAAGAGAAAAGAAAAGGATGGAGAGAAAAGAAAAGGATGGAGGGATGAAACCCACCTAAGTGTACATAAATAGCACTCCAGAGTCCAGAAAAAATAAAATTCTTCAAAATTATGTTGCGCAAAAGGACAGTTAGTCAGATGATCTTTGACAGGTACTAAGACTAAAATATTAAAATATAACTTTTATTGGAATTGAATTAAAAAACAGGGTGCAAATTAAAATTACGACCAGGGACTGAGTAAGCGTGATAGAAAATAGCTAATGCGGATGATACAGCAGTGTACGATGGTTTATTTAGAAATTAGTGACTTTATAAATGACCAATAATTATGCCTAACTAAAAGGACATCACTACCAGCCGTAGAAAGCTAGCGATATGATAATACCTTCAGTGGTAGGCAAGCGTAACGATTGGGCTCTCAATTAATTTGCACCTAATCGGTACAGCATCCACACATAATAATTAGGGTTGCAACTAACGATTATTTTCATAATCGATTAACCGGCCGATTTTTTCGATTTTTCGGATAAAAATAAAAAAATTGTTTTTCCTGTATTTAAAATAAAATCAATATACTGATTGTTACAAATAAATTTCAGACTAAAACTTTACATTCACACAACTGTTTGTCCAATTTTTAATCAGCAGAACAAATTTTTATAATTAAGCAAAACAAAACCACAAACTGTTTGAAATGAGGTGGAACTAGAAAGAGGTAGATGATCACTGTTTATAACATGCTCCTGGCTGAGGCTGGCTCTCTTTTTGCAACTATTTTGCCTCCATCAGTGAAGAGACACTCAAATGGTGTTGAGGTGCCTGAGATGCAGAAATAGGGTTTTGCCAATTTCACCATGGTGGGATGTTTATCTTTGTTAGCTCTTCACCAATGCAAAGTAAGTCTGGACTACAGTCTAACATAAAAATATCTTGAATATTGCAATGCAATGGTAAATAACGAGCTATAAGGTTAGGGAAACATTTCTAGTCCGCTCTTAAAATAACAGATATATACTTATAGAGGTTGAATTTTGTACTTGTTACAATTAATTTAAAATATATTTTAAAAAAAACAATGAAAGACAAAAGCGCTAAGGACTATTTATCAATAGCAGGACAAAGCCTTTCACATTTATCTATACAGTACATATCAGCAATAGCAAGCGATCTGCTAACAATTGTGCAAACAGATAATAGTGCACATCAATTCAAATAACAAATCCCATCAAGCTCTGCACTATATAATGTAAAGCATAGTCCCAAATCACCTGATTTAATATAAACAATCCAAATGATGACTCCCATTTTATTTCTGGGTTGTGCATAAGCCAGGAGTAGTTGTAAACTTATACTGTCCTGAAAAAGTGAAAAGTAAATGTCTTTAGACATTCTTTAGGCTAAGGGCATAACCATAAACACAATACCATGTGCAGGAGCTCAGTGAAGTGAAGCAGCTGGTGCTGTGCACAGACCAACTAGTTGCAAACCAACTAATCGATTATGAGATTCATTGGCAACTATTTACATAATCGATTATTATCGATTATATTGATTAGTTGTTGCAGCCCTAATAATAATATATTTATATATTATATTTAATATTAAATGCAATATTATAAGGATTAGGATATAACTCAAAAGTTAATTATTATTGGTACATAACTACATAAACCAGCATTGATAATTAGTGTATGCAATACTAAGTTGAATTGCAGTATTAATATATGAGTGTCCCAAACCTTTAGGCATGTGTTTGATTCAACATTGTGATTGAATCCCTAGCAACATTGTATTGCTAGAGACAAGGTTGGTGCATACAACATTACGGCAAAGAGAGAGGTAAGCTAGTGTTGGAGTACCAGTGGTTAATACCAAATGGTCTGGCCAAAATGATGGTCAGGGTTATAGAAGGTAGAGCTCAGAGTTACTCCACACCTAGGTATGAATAACCACTGTGTTAATGTGTGGATGCTGTACCGATTAGGTGCAAATTAATTGAGAGCCCAATCGTTACTCTTGCCTACCACTTAAGGTATTATCATATATCTAGCTTTATACGGCTGCTAGTGGTGTCCTTTTAGTTAGGCATAATTATTGGTCATTTATAAAGTCACTAATTTCTAAATAAACCATTGCACACCGCTGTATCATCAGCATTAGCTATTTTCTATCACGCTTACTCGGCCCCTGGTCGTAATTTTAATTTGCACCCTGTTTTTTAATTCAATTCCAATAAAAGTTATATTTTAATATTTTAGTCTTAGTACCTGTCACAGATCATTTGACTAATTGTCCTTTTGTTCAACATAATTTTGTAGAATTTTTTTTTTTTATGGATTTTGGAGTGCTATTTGTGTATACTTTAGGTGTTTCATCCCTCCATCCTTTTTTGTCTAATAGTTTTATACACAGCACCGCCCCTTAAATCTACAGTGATAAATTTGTAGATTTCACAATTAGGCAGCAGTCCTCATATACTCCTGGTAGTGCCATTGGTTTTTCTTGCCTATAGCAGAAAGAGGTTTGGGATACTATTCAAACCTTTTCGTGGTCCAAAAGGAGGAGGGAAATTTCCACACGATTCTGGACCTAAAGTATTTAAACAAATATCTAAATGTCCCCTCGTTCAAGATGGAGACAATAAGGTACATCCTTCCCTTAGTTCAGGAAGGACAGTTCAAGACCACTATAGATCTGAAGGATGCTTACCTTCCCGTTGAAATCCACAAGCATCACTTCCAGTTCCTAAGGTTTGCGTTCCTGGACCAGCACTTCCAGTTCACCACCCTTCCATTTGGTCTAGCTACTGCGCCAAGGATTTTTACGAAGGTTCTAGGGGCTGTTCTAGCCGTCGCCAGAACCGGGGTGTAGCAGTAGCTCCCTACTTCACGATATTCTTGTACAAGCACCATCTTTTCGTCCGGCGGAGGTCCATTCAGAATCTCTTCTCTCTCTTCTTAGATCTCATGGATGGAAGCTAAACCTAGAAAAGAGTTCTCTTATTCCAAGCACCAGGGTAGAATTCCTGGGTACTATAATAGACTCCATAGACATGAGAAAATTCTTAACAGACCAGAGATGTTGCAAGCTAGCTTCAGCATGTCTTGCCCTCCAGACCTCCTTAAGGCCCTCTCTGGACAACCGGTTGAGAGAATCGCTCTCTTGGTGGCTCTGTCCAGATCATCTGTCCCGAGGGACATCCTTCTTAAGACCATCCTGGGAGATTGTGACTACGGACGCAAGTCTATCAGGCTGGGGAGCTGTTTGGGGTGCCAAGAAGGCACAAGGCCTGTGGACTCCGGAGGAATGCTGCCTCCTGATAAACATTTTTGAACTTCGGGCAATCTTCAATGCTCTGAAGGCTTGGCCCCTTTTGGGTTCGTCCCAGTTTATCAGATTCCAATCAGACAATATAACCTAGGTGGCTTCTATCAACCACCAGAGGGAACGAGAAGCTTTATAGCAATGAGGGAAGTATCTTGGATTCTGAAGTGGGCGGAGGCCCACAGCTGTTCGCTGTCAGCAATCCACATTCCGGGTGTGGACAACTGGGAAGCATATTTTCTCAGCAGACAATCCTTTCATCCGGGGGAATGGTCTCTCCCTCCTGAAGTGTTTGCGTAGATATGCAAGAGGTGGGGGATGCTAGAGATAGATCTCATGGCGCCCCGTCTCAATACCAGGCTACCCAGATATGGGTCGAGGTCCATGGATCCTCAGGCAGAGCTAATAGATGCATTAGCAGTTTCTTGGAGGTTCAGTCTAATGTACCTTTTCCCTCCGTTACCACTCCTCCGTAGTGGCTCGCATCAAGCAGGAGCAGGCAACAGTGATACTGATTGCTCCATCATGGCCGAGAAGGATGTGGTTCACGGATCTGGTGGGGATGTCATCATCTTTTCCCGGGAAGTTACCTTGCGGCAGAGATCTGCTGGAACAAGGTCCTTTTGTACATCAAAATCTAGATTATCTGAGGCTGACTGTGTGGAGATTGAACGCTTAGTTCTAGCCAAGAGAGGTTTTTCTGAGAGAGTTATTGATACTCTCATTCAAGCCGGTTACTCGTCGCATCTATCATAAGGTGTGGAGAACCTACTTATTCTGGTGTGAAGAGCGTGGATTTTCCTGGCATAAATTTAAGGTTGCCAGGATCCTGTCGTTTCTCCAGGATGGATTGGAGAAGGCCCTTTCTGGCAGTTCCCTGAGGGGACAGATTTCGGCCCTGTCTGTTTTACTGCACAAGAGGCTCTCGGAGCTTCCAGATGTTTAGTCCTTTCAGTCCTTTGTTAAGGCTCTGATTTTGATCAGACCTGTGTTTAGATCTAAGGCTCCGCCTTGGAGTCTAAATCTTGTTCTTAAGGTTTTGCAACGGGCTCCGTTTGAGCCTATGCATGAAATTGACATTAAATTGTTGTCCTGGAAGGTTCTTTTTCTACTGGCTATTGCTTTTGTGTGCAGAGTATCTGAGATTGCTGCCTTGCAATGCGAGCCTCCTTATCTTGTGTTCCATTCTGATAAGGCTGTCCTACATAGTAAGTTAGGTTTCAGATTGCAACATCAATCAAGAGATTGTGGTTCCTTCCTTGTTTCCCAATCCTCCTTCGAAGGAACGTTTGCTTCAGATTTGTAAGGCGGCTACCTGGTCCTCCTTTCATACTTTTTCAAAATTTTACAAATTTGATGTTTTCAAAGCAGCTTTCGGGAGAAAGGTTTTGCAGGCTGTAGTGCCCTCAGATTAGTGTCCGCTTCTCTTTTTTTCCCTCCCGTTATCATTCAGTGTCCTCTAAAGCTTGGGTATAAGTTTCCCAACAGTAAGGAATGATGCCGTGGACTCTCCTTATATTAAGAAAAAAACATAAATTATGGTTAAACTAAAAAAACTTACATAAATTCAACATATACAACAGTATTTAAAACTTACCAGATAATTTCATTTCCTTCTGTATAAGGAGAGTCCATGGCCCCCGCACGTGTTCTCTGATGGGCGGCCCTCTAAATTATATTTTTCTTCTGGCACCATTTATACCCTGATATTTCTCCTACTGTTCCTCAGCAGAATGACTGGGGGAAGTGGGAAAGGTATTTAAGCATTTGGCTTGGGTGTCTTTGCCTCCTCTTGGTGGCCAAGTTCAGTAAGGATTTATGCCGTGGACTCTCCTTATACAGAAGGAAATTAAATTATCTGGTAAGCGTTTTTAAACTTTATTTATGAGCCTTTGAAGACTCGCAAATCATTTTTTTTATATTTTTTTTTTTTTACCTTTTTTTTTCACCTTTTTTTTTCTCCCAACTGCCACACACCTTATACCATTGGAAAGGTTAGACAATTACCAATGGTGGGTCTTGGGGGTCTGTAGCTGCTTAGATGCCTGAAATACAGGCTTCTAAGCAGCATACCCCAATCTCCCTATAACTGACAAATGGCAGTTATCAATAAAGTTACACGGTGATGTCATCACGTCATTTCATGTGATGTCACCGCACCAAACGTGAAGCCCCGGTGATGCCTGTCACTATACAGGCCAGATCGCCAGGGTGGGAGTCAGTGGGAGCCCCCAGAATGCCCTCAAGGTGGGTGAGTGCTAGCGACGACTCTGAGCCATCGTCAGCATCTGACTAGGACAATTTGCGACAGCACAGAGCTGTCGCTAGCACTCAAGGGGTTAAAGGAATTAAAACAGTCTGTTTCATTGTTGTTATTTTAAAAAAAGCACTAAGCAGCAGGTTATACTTAATAGAAACTATTGCAATATGTGTTATTTATCATTTTAAATGGATTTTACTTTTTTTTTACTTTAATTTGTTCAAACTCCATTACTTCCTGTCAAAGCCCCAAAAAGGGGCTGTGGTCTCTACAGAAAATCAAATGAGGAGCTTTCCCTTTTTAGTGCTTGCTAGGAGACATGCAAAAATCATGTCATAGGCTAAGAAAAAGGTACTGTGTACAAATATCACCTCTTCCTAAGACCAATTTAAATTCTGTAATGAAAATTATTGTCCATTTTTTTATATTCTGATTCTTGCTTCCATTATTGGAAACACACATCGTCTGTAGCTTAGCGCATGGATGTAGTGGGTCTTATGGTAGCCTCTTCAGATGTGGTTCCTTTTGCCTACTTTCACTTAGGTCCCCTTCAACTAGTCAGTGGTCAAAGAATTATCTACATTTGGAGCAACAAATCGCTCTGGATTCATCTGTCAGACAATCTCGGACTTGGTGGATACAAAGTCCTTCTTTGACCCTTGGGGCATCTTTTCTTCATCTGTCATGAGCCATTGTCACGATTGATGCCCTTCTAGGATGGGGGGCAGTCTGGAATTCTAAAAGGGTGCAATGAGTTTGGTCTCCTTTAGAGCTCCTTTTGATCTCTTCAGGCCTGTCCTAGTAATCAAATGAGGCCTACCAGAAATACATCTGATGGCTTTATACTTAAGTCACAAACTTCCAAAGTATTGTGCAAGATCAAGAGATCTAAGGGCTCACATGGTAGACACTTTATGTCCATGGGAATTCCATCTAGCATACTTGTTTCCTCCATTTTTTCTTCTGCCGAGGGTCATTGCGCGGATCAAACAGGAGTCAGCATCAATAATATTAATTGCTCCAGCCTGGCTCTGCAGGACATGGTATTTGGATCTAGTACAGACATCATCAACACCTCCACGGTGACTTCCTCTTAGACAAGACCTCTTTTCCATCAGGATCTCAAATCTCTAAGTATAATGGCGTGGTGATTGTACACCTAGTTTTGGGACAGCATGAAGGTTAGAACCTAGTTTTAAGACAAAGAGGATTTTCAGACTCTGTAATCGATACTCTGAAACAGGCTATGAAACCTGTGACTCAAAGGATTTACCACAAAATTTGGAAAGCATATTTTGTGTGGTGCTCCTCTTAGGATTTTCTTGGTGCTCCTTTTGGATCCTGAGAATTCTTCAGTTTCTAAAAAGATGGCCTTGAAAAGCCAAATTTCAGCTTTATCTCTTCTTTTTCGTAGGAAGCTATAAAATCCCTGATTTTCAGTCATTTGTTCAGGCATTAGTTAGAATTAGGCCAGTTGTAAGACCTATTTCTCCCCCCTGGAATTTTAACCTAGTGCTTTCAGTTCTTCAGGGTCCTCGCTTTGAACCAATGCACTCGGTAGACATAAAACTGGAAGGTGCTTTTCTTGTCCACATTATTTTGTGATCCTCCATTTTTTTTTCACACAAGAATAAGGTTGTGCTGCGTACCAAAATCAAGAAATTGTTGTTCCTTCACTTTGTCCCGACCCTGCTAACTCTAAGGAAAGATTGTTAAATAATCTGGACACAGTTAGAGCTTTGAAATTCTATTTACAAGCGACTAAAGAGTTTAGAAAAACATCTAGTCTGTTTGTACATCTTTTTGTAGGACTCCCTAACAGTATTAAGTCCTATTTTCTCCTATCTAATAGTTTTGAAGTAATAATTGTTTAATGGTTTGCACCATTATTAGTTTATCATGCCTGCAACTTTTTTAAAGAAACACTTTCTATAAAGAATACAAACATTTAAGAAACTCTCGGCTAGATTTAGAGTTTTGTCGGTAAAGTCCTGCGTAGGGAGCGTTAAGCGTTCAACCCTCAATACTGTTCGGAACAGCCAATAGAATGCGAGCTCAATCGGATTGAACTTGAATCTGATTGGCTGATTGAATCAGCCAATCAGATTTTTCCTACCTTAATTCCGATTGGCTGATAGAATCCTATCAGCCAATCAGAATTCGAGGGACGCTATCTTGGATGACGTTATTTAAAGGAACCTTCATTCGTTGAGTAGGCGTCGGTTGAAGAGGATGGATCCACGTTGGCTGTGAAGAAGATGGCTCCGCTCCGGATGGATGAAGATAGAAGATGCTGCTTGGGTCTTCAGGGGGGTAGTGTTAGGTTTATTTAAGGGGGGTTTGGGTGGGTTAGAGTAGGGGTATGTGGGTGGTGGGTTTTAATGTGGGGGGGGTGTATTTTTTTTACAGGCAAAAGAGCTGATTACTTTGGGGCATGCCCCGCAAAAAGCCCTGTTAAGGACTGGTAAAAGTGCTGATTACTTTTTAACCCCTTAGCGACCGAGGACGTGCAGGGTACGTCCTCTAAAGGATGTCAGTTAACGACCAAGGACGTACCCTGCACGTCCTCAGTCTGGAAAGCAGCTGGAAGCATCGAGGCATCTGCAATAACACTTTCTGGCCATCCGATGCAGAGAGAGCCACTCTTAAACTGTAATTACCAAAAAGCAACGCCAAAGTCCTACACATAAGCATATGTAAATATGCTTAAAAAAATGCACAAAAAATCACAAATTTTCCTTTTATTTTAGTACTGGCAGAGTTTCTGCCAGTACTTAAGATGGTGGGGACATTTGTGGGGTAGGGGAGGGAAGAGAGATGTTTGGGAGGGATCAGGGAGTCTGATGTTTCAGGTGGGAGGCTGATCTCTACACTAAAGCTAAAATTAACCCTGCAAGCTCCCTACAAGCTACCTAATTAACCCTTTCACTGCTAGCCATAATACACGTGTGATGCGCAGCGCCATTTAGCAGCATTCTAATTACCAAAAAGCAACGCCAAAGTCATATATGTCTGCTATTTCTGAACAAAGGGGATCCCAGAGAAACATTTACAACCATTTGTGCCATAATTGCATAAGCTGTTTGTAAATGATTTCAGTGAGAAACCTAAAATTGTGAAAAATTTAACGTTTTTTTTTAATTTGATCGCATTTGGCGGTGAAATGGTGGCATGAAATATACCAAAATGGGCCTAGATCAATACTTGGGGTTGTCTACTACACTACACTAAAGCTAAAAATACCCCAAAAAGCTCCTTACATGCTCCCTAATTAACCCCTTCACTGCTGGGCATAATACACGTGTGGTGCGCAGTGGCATTTAGCGGCCTTCTAATTACCAAAAAGCAATGCCAAAGCCATATATGTCTGCTATTTCTGAACAAAGAGGATCCCAGAGAAGAATTTACAACCATTTATGCCATAATTGCACAAGTAGTTTGTAAATAATTTCAGTGAGAAACTGAAAGTTTGTGAAAAGATTTGTGAAAAAGTGAACGATTTTTTGTATTTGATCGCATTTGGCGGTGAAATGGTGGCATGAAATATACCAAAATGGGCCTAGATCAATACTTTAGGATGTCTTCTAAAAAAAAATATATACATGTCAATGGATATTCAGGGATTCCTGAAAGATATCAGTGTCCCAATGTAACTAGCGCTAATTTTGAAAAAAAAATGGTTTGAAAATAGCAAAGTGCTACTTGTATTTATGGCCCTATAAGTTACAAAAAAAAGCAAAGAAGATGTAAATATTGGGTATTTCTAAACTCAGGACAAAATTTAGAAACTATTTAGCATGGGTGTTTTGGTGGTTGTAGATATGTAACAGATTTTGGGGTTCATAGTTAGAAAAAGTGTGTTTTTTTCCATTTTTCCTCATATTTTATAAATTATTTTATAGTAAATGATAAGATATGATAAAAATAATGGTATTTTTAGAAAGTCCATTTAATGGCGAGAAAAACGGTATATAATATGTGTGGGTACAGTAAATGAGTAAGAGGAAAATTTCAGCTAAACACAAACACCGCAGAAATGTAAAAATAGCCTTGGTCCCAAACGGACAGAAAATGGAAAAGTGCTCTGGTCACTAAGGGGTTAATTTAGCAGGCTTTTTTATTTTATTAGGGGGCTTAGAGTAGGTTTAATTAGCCTAATATTCTTGTAATCTTTTTTTATTTTTTGTAATTTATTGTTTGTTTGTTTTTTGTAATTTAGTTTAGTTTATTTAATTGTATGTAATTGTAGGTAATTTATTTAATTAATTTATTGATAGTGTAGTGTTAGGTTTAATTGTAACTTAGGTTAGGATTTATTTTACAAGTAATTGTCTAATTATTTTAACTAGGTAGCTATTAAATAGTTAATAACTATTTAATAGCTATTGTACCTAGTTAAAATAAATACAAAGTTGCCTGTAAAATAAATATAAATCCTAAAATAGCTACAATATAATTATTCGTTATATTGTAGCTATATTAGGGTTTATTTTACAGGTAAGTATTTAGTTTTAAATAGGAATACTTTAGTTAATAAGAGTTAATTTATTTTGTTAGATTAAAATTATATTTAACTTAAGGGGGGGGTTAGGGTTAGACTTAGCTTTAGGGGTTAATACATTTATTATAGTAGCGGCGAGGTCCGGTCAGCAGATTAGGGGTTAATACTTGAAGTTAGGTGGCGGCGATGTTAGGGAGGGCAGATTAGGGGTTAATACTATTTATTTTAGTGTTTGCGAGGCGGGAGTGCGGCGGTTTAGGGGTTAATACATTTATTATAGTGGCAGCGAGGTCTGGTCGGCAGATTAGGGGTTAATAAGTGTAGGTAAGGTAGCGGCGACGTTGGAGGGGGCAGATTAGGGGTTAATAAATATTTTGTAGGTGTCGGCGATGTTAGGGGCAACAGATTTAGGGGTTTATAGGGATAATGTAGGTGTCGGCGATGTGCGGTCGGCAGATTAGGGGTTAAAAATATTTATTATAGTGGCGGCGATGTGGGGGGACCTCGGTTTAGGGGTACATAGGTAGTTTATGGGTGTTAATGTACTTTAGAGCACTGTAGTTAAGAGCTATATATACCGGCGTTAGCCCATAAAGCTCTTAACTACAGCCTTTCCATGGGCGGTAGGAGTCTTGTCGGTAGAGGGTGTACCGCTCACTTCAGCCAAGACTCTAAATACCGGCGTTAGGAAGATCCCATTGAAAAGATAGGATACGCAATTGGTGTAAGGGGATCTGCGGTATGCAAAAGTCGCGGCTTGAAAGTGAGTGGTACACCTTTACCTGGCCGACTCTAAATACCAGCGGGCGGCCAAAAGCAGCATTAGGACCCCTTAACGCTGCTTTTGACTGCTAACGCAGAACTCTAAATCTAGGCGTCTGTTTGTACATTACTCTGGTAAGGACAGAAAGCTTCTATGGTAGCGTTTGCATCTTGGGTTGAACAGATGATTCACAAGGCTTACTTGGTGGCGGGTAAATCGCCTCCTAAACATATTACAGCTCACTCTATCAGAGCAGTGACAACATCGTGGACCTTTAAGAATGATGCATCTTTGGAGCAGATTTGCAAAGCTGCCACATGGTCCTCCTTACATACTTTTCTAAATTTTATCTTTTTTAAGTTTTTACTTCTTCGCAAGCAGCTTTTGGTAGGAAAGTCCTTCAGGCTGCAGTGTCGGCTAAATAGGAACTGTCAGAGAAAGTATTTTCCCACCCTATTCATAACATAAACCATCGGCTTGAGTATTAATCCCATATGTTCTGGAGGACTGTGGACCATCATCATTTTACAAAAGAAAACAAAATTTATGCTTACCGTGATAAATTATTTTCTTTCGGAATGATAATGGTCCACAGTCTCTGCCCACTTCATTTGGGCAACAGTTCTAATGACACCTCTATGGACCCTGCTTTGCCTTTTCTACCTTTTTTTCCTTTTCTCTACTCGGCTATAAGTAAAACTAAGAGAGAGGTGGGAGGGCTGTTGTATGGGTTTTTGACCTCCTCTTAGAGACGAGAAAATATCCCATATGTTATGGAGGACTGTGGACCATCATTATTCCAAAAGAAAAGAATGTTTCAGGTAAGTATACATTTTGTTTTTACCTCAAAATTTTCCATTGTAAAGGAACTTTAACCAGCCAAAATGCTAGTCCCAGGGCTTGCAAGTGGGTTTGCATCTGGTATGTGCAGGCTCAGTCATGTTATTTCCCTCCTCATTTTAAGAAAGCTTACTATGAAATCTCACGGGATTTAAATAAAATCTCTTGTGAGCATGGTAAAGCAAATTGTGACATCAGCACTGATGAAGCTGATTAGCTGTTTGTTTTTTAAATATATAACTGACAGTAGCTGAAGGATTACTATTCATGGATCACTTACTATGGTGACCTGAAGAAAATAGAGCTTTTTACAGTTATGCTGCATCACTTTAAGTGATTTAGCATATGAGTATTATGTTTCTTTTAGCCAATGGATATTTAGGGCTAGATTTATCAAAACTGAGGCGTACAGGGGCACGTATACGCGCCCCTGTACGCCTCAGCTCGCATGTGGCGGGGAGAAATTACAACATTGCACACGAGCGCAATTTTGCGCTTGCGTGCAATCCTGCCAGCGCACAGCCAATCACGTGCGGGCAGGAGCTGTCAATCACCTCGGTCGGACTCGACCGAGGAGATTGAATTTCGCCACCTTAGAGGTGGCGAAGAGCTTAGGGAAGCAGCAGTCTGGTGACCGCTGCTTGATAAATCACGGCGAGCAAGTTCTTGTGAGAACTTGCAGCCGTAGGGGCTTGATAAATCAAGCCATTAGGATCCTGTACCCTTTGGCAATCATGCTCAGGCAATATGGCCTTGCAGCCTATTTAAAAAAAAAAAGCTTTAGCAGTAGAGGCAGAAATAGGGTCATTTAAAATATGTTGAACAAACAGTATATTTTAGCGGCTTTTATAATGCATCAACCCAGTGTCTGTTTAAAACAACTAATTATTTGACAGAATATATATTTAAGAAAGTGCTAATAAGACCATGTGAACACCATAGTTAGGATTAAACATTTTAAATACTGTACTGTAATAATACATTTGTAGGAACAATTTATTGTCATTACATTTTGCCTTTTCTTTTATAATGAATGGTTGAAATATATTGATAGTCGTAAGGCTTTTATTCTTGCTGTTACTATCCCTACTGAAATATTTATTTAATCTATAACTGGATTTATGTTGCATTATGCTATATTTGTTTCATATTGTGCCCTGGTTATAGCTCATTTTATGCATTTAATGATCTGCTTCAAAAGGAAATTATTCTTAAGTGTGTCTGATGTTTGGTGAAATGTAGTAAAATACTTAACTTGGCAGCTGCAGAATAGTAATGAAAGCCAAAATCCAGGAACATACAGTGTATTCAGAAACTCGTTTAAGGCTAATAATTTTACGACAGAAAGGAAACACAGATCTCCTTTGTCCTAGTTCATACTTTGCAATACTCTGAAAAAATATTTCACTTTATAGTAGGAGAGTAAAGATAACTGTTGGAATATAAAAGCCACACTGTGATATTATGTGAGATTATTGGGATAGGTCCTGTCTCAGCAGTCTCTATAGAAATACATTTTCAAGTAATGATTCTCGTGTTCCTGAGTAAGTGCAAGTGTTGGACTTCAATGATAGCTAGATCCTAAAAAAATGCATCCCCCTAGTCCAGTTGAAATAAGTTCCCTTATGTTTTGAGATAGCAGTGATGACCATATAAGCTCTGTTATTGTTTATCGGTAGCTAATTAAGCTCCTATATCCAGACCCAGCCATAATAAAATGGTATCAGCGTTCCGAATTTAAATAGTGGAGTTATTTATAACCTTATAGTTATCAAATGTGATGCTAATCACGTGACAAATAAATTAATTTTAGCTATGTAAGATAGTGATAGGCAACCAATCATATATTTTTATGAAAGAGTGGCAAATCATTCATATTATTATTGTTATTTTTAAAACTAGCAGGAAATGTGTGTTTGTAACTGTGTAAATGTGTGATACTGATATATCCATTGTTCACTGGATGATAGCAACAGCTCTTGCAGTTCTATTAATTGAAAGACACAAGTCTCTTCAAGTCTGACAAGAAAAAAGTAGGTTTATTCAGAATAAAAAAAAATGGAACTGTAACACATTGTATTCTTTCCTAAACTTTATTCTACAGATTTTGCTATATTAAATGATAGATTTATTGATTATTTATGTACCTTTTTTCTCAATAAAGTGTATACATAGCTGAAACTTGATTTACACACTCTAACTTGGTTTTACAAAATTACTTCATGGTTCTACACATTGTATACAATAATTCCCTCAGTTCATGGAACCAACCCCATTTCACAAATCATTCTGAACCACATTTCATGGGAAGTAAAAAACCACAAAGCATGATACAATTCCATAAAATATCTATTTCACTTCAATGTGAGATGTCTTGTGATGTAATACGATGTGTTGCGCCACAGAATCTAGTGAATTAGCACCAAGTTAACAACCCCATCTGTCATCTACTTATTTATATTCAAGCAATATTCAACTATTACAATTTAAGTTAATTTAATTTGTTTATTTTGTGAATGTGCTGTTATGTTAATCATTAAACAACTAATATTCTGGGTAATTTACATATGTCTTTATCGTATAACGCTCTATTAATTCCAGTTATTTGTTGGTATAAATATATCCTAGACAATGTAGTGTTGTTTTCCATGTACTATCAGTACATATAATTGCCAAAAATATCCACTTTCCTACCGGGAAGTAACTGCTAAAACTTACCAGCCCGCAAGAAACGTTAATCGCCCAATGGTGTCTGCATGTATTAAATTTAAATTAAATAAATGCAAAGTGAACCTTGCACATTCCATTTCTGACATATTGAAGTGATTTCTAAAAGAAAAAACTAAGGGGACGCGCTATAGTGGAGATAGCAGTAATATAAAATTACTAACCCTTTGGTGTCTGGTTCAAATTGACATCTAATTAAATAAATATAAATGGCAAAAGTATATATTGTGAATCTCAGGTGTGCAAACAATTTCTAATCTGTGACAGTTTTTGCAATTGTGATATAATGATATGACATAAAATCATGCATAAAAAAACAACATAGACAAAAAACAAGGAGTATATATATATATTTAAATATATATCTCTCTCTCTCAGTGTCCATGTAAAAAGAAGTCCACTTCAAAAAAAATATATTGTTAATATGTGTTCAAATGTGTCCAAATAAAAAGAAAGTCCACTTCAAAATAAAGGATATAGTGTCATATGTGTTCAAATGTTAGGCATGCTCCGCTTGTGTCCACGGTGTGATGGATCAGGAAATCTAGGAGGAGGAAAAGACAAGGGGCGCCAACATAGTGTAAATCAATATAAAATTGATGTAAAACAATAATTTGCATAGAATCTACTCACAAATAGAGTGGCACCTTGAATCAACTAGGTGCGTGCAGACAGGCTGACATTCAGGACCAGCAGTCAGTACGCTGGAGGTCTCACCCGGGAGACCTATGGATAAGTAGAGAGAGGTGAATGAAAACAGCTGTGAATAATGGAGAAAGCCGGATCGCCAATGGAGGAATTCAAACGGCTGTGTTAGTTTTTCCAAAGTGCTGCTCACACGATCGAACTTGATCCCAGGCAAACTGACAGCGTCAGTATAAAAGAAAGTGCTGTTTGAAAATCCAACTGGATAGAAGAACTGCAAGCAGCAGTAATAAAATAGCAAAAAACCGGGTCTGAATAAAAACAGGATATTTATTTGCTACGCGTTTCTCAGTCTGTAAAGGACCGTTTCATCAGGCATAATTGTTTTACATCAATTTTATATTGATTTACACTATGTTGGCGCCCCTTGTCTTTTCCTCCTCCTAGATTTCTGACATAGGTTACACAGCCACACTTGTCATTTATCATCCAGCTCGTTTCGAAAGTTCTCTTTTCATGTCTGTCATTTTCTTTTTTTTGTATAATCTGTTTTTTTTATCAAGGGTACACTGACCTTAAACAGACATGAAAAACAAAATGTTTCTTTCATTATTCAGATAGAAAATACAATTTTAAAAAAACTTTCCAATTTAGTTCTATTATCAATTTTGCTTTGTTTTCTTGGTATCCTTTATTAAAGGAGCAGCAATGCACTACTGGGAGATAGCTGTTCACATCAGTAAGCCAATGATAAGAGATATATATGTGCAGCCACCAATCAGCAGCTAGCTCCCAGCCCCTGAGCCTACCTAGGTATGTGTTTCAACAAGGATACCAAGAGAAGAAAGTAAATTAGATAATAGAAGTAAATTAGAAAGTTGCTTAAAATCGTATTCTTTATCTGAATCTCAAAACAAATGTTTTGGGTTTCATGTCCATTTAAGATATCTCTATCTGACTGTGAACTTGTTCAATATTACTGGAATCCGTTTTCACAGAATAGTGGCTGCTGTACTCTTTCAAATGCTCTACATAAAGCCAAGCCTACGAAATCTGTAAAATGGCAAAGAAAGAGAAGAAGGTGCCAAAATGGTGCAAGATCAACTATAATTTGATGCAAATACAGTTGTATCCTCAAAATACTCAAAAATTGTATAGCACTTGAGAAGTGCCACAAACGCCTGCTGGACCTTTAGGAGTCATCCAGAAAGTTCACACTCCAGAAATGGAAAGCCAATGGTTCACTCGATCCGTATGGATTTATTTTTATGCACCGGTCCCAAACAGGTAACGCGTCTGTTTCCAAATACTGGATCAACCCAAGCATGATATCCAAGTGCTGACTGGAGAGAAGAACAGACTGAAGCTTATCGCACAACTTCTTTGCTGCATCAAAGGTTCTGAATGAGCCTCTAAGAAAGTTCACTTCTCAAGTGCTATACAATTTGTGAGTATTTTGAGGATACAACTGTATTTGCATCAAATTATAGTTGATCTTGCACCATCATGGCACCTTCTTCTCTTTCTTTGCTATTGTACCTTTAGTGTAGCCTTCTCTGGGGCATCCTCTCCCCCATTACCACTTTCTGTTGGGGTACCGCAAGGCTCTTTTCTCGGTCCCCTTCTCTTCTTAATCTATGCATCATCATTAGGTTCCTTAATAAAGTCCCACAGTTTTCAATATAATTTGTAAGCCAATGACACCCAAATCTACCTCTCTGCAGCAGACCTATCTCCTTCCTTGCTAACCCGTGTCACTAACAGTCTCTCTCATATCTAATCTTGGATTTCCTCTCACTACCTCAAGCTAAATCTCTCCAAAACTGAGCTCCTTATTTTTCCCACTTCTTCCAAAATCTCCACCCCCCATTTCTCTATAACTGTTGAGAACTCAATCATTACTCCTACCCCGATGTCTTGGGGTCACACTTGACTCAGATCTTTCTTTCACTCCTCACATTCAGTCCTTGGCTAAAGCCTGCTGCTTCCACCTTAAGAACATCTCTAAAATTAGACATTTCCTTACATAAGACACAACTAAGATTTTAATCTACTCTCATCCTTTCCCGCCTCGACTACTGCAACTCCATCCTCTCTGCACTCCCTAGCTGCCACCTAGCTCCTTTACATCCATAATGAATGCCTCTGCCAGGCTCATCTTCCTTACACATTGCTCTTCATCTGATGCACCTCTCTGCCAATCCTTTCACTGGCTTTCTCTTGCCTCCAGGATTAAGCACAAAATTCTCACTTTGACATACAAAGCCATCAATGGCACTGCTCCCACCTACATCTCAAACCTTGTCTCCAGATACTCTCCCTCCCTTCGCTCCGCTCATAATCTTCTACTCTTCTCCACTCTTGTTACCTCCTCACATTCCGGTTTTCAAGACTTCTCCAGACTGGCTCCCATCTAATGAAACTGTCTGCCTCGCTCCACAAGACTCTCCCCTAGTTTTGAAAGCTTCTTATATGTAGATGTTTTTTGCAAGAACCTTTAGGCAGCTGTACACCATAGCAGATTCTTATGTGATCTACAGTATACTCAATTTACTATAATATGTGCAATTTTATATTGTACTGAACATAAAGACATATGGTGCTATTACCATTTATTATAACTATCTGAACTATTAATGCTTATTTATAATTCAATTAAAGGGACAGTCAAGTCCAAAAAAAACTTTCATGTTTTAAATAGGGCATGCAATTTTAAACAACTTCCCAATTTACTTTTATCACCAATTTTGCTTTGTTCTCTTGGTATTCTTAGTTAAAAGCTAAAACTAGGAGGTTCATATGCTAATTTCTTAGACCTTGAAGACTGCCTCTAATCTGAATACATTTTGACCACTAGAGGGCATTAGTTAACATGTTTCATATAGATAACATTGAGCTCATGCACGTAAAGTGACCTACGAGTGAGCACTGATTGGCTAAACTGCATGTCTGTCAAAAGAACTGAAATAAGGAGGCAGTCAGCAGAAGCTTAGATACAAGATAATTACAGAGGTAAAATGTGTATTATTATAACTGTGTTGGTTATGCAAAACTGGGGAATGGGATTATCTTTCTTTTTTTGTACCGTATTGGGATATACAAGTTTCTAAGAGCAGTGTATGTGCATTGCATGTCCAGCAGCACAAATAATAATGTTTACATAGATAGAACTCCTGTCTCTGTAGATATGCAAGGCATTACATATCCTATGGTATAGTATACCTTTCATGCATTGTACTCCGCAGGTTTATTTCTTAATGCAGTTCTGCAGGATTTGTCAGTGGAGATGCTTTAGAGATAAGATCTATTGGTATGTCTTTTCTATCTATGTTTATTGTCATTTATATCTATGCACATAGATTCTATCATTCAGAAATTGAACATTGATTATTTATATTTTCATTTACAGTGGAGCTCCTTTAGAGATAAGGTCTATTGGTATTTATTTTATTCCTATTGTATGTGTCATTTATATGTATGCTCATCTGTTTATCATACAGACACTTAGCATTGATCATTAACATTTTAATTTACAATGGAGATCCTTTTAAACCTACTGTATGGGTAATTTATATGTATGACAGATACGGATAGGGTATAGCGCTAGACCAAAAACCTACTTAGCCTCACTAAAGGTTATTGTCTCCTCCCTAGACAATAGAGAATTAAGAATGTAAAATCAGTGGATATAGGAGGCGCTATAGAGCCGTAGGATATATAGATATAAATAAATGTAAAATTCACTGTATCGTGACCAGTTAAAACATTCAAAAAATTAAAAATCCAAAATTCCAATGACCCTTAAGGGATACGTTAAAATACTATTTATGTGCAAAATCTGTGATAAAAAATCGGTGATAATTAAAAATAAAGGAAAATATCTACGTATATATATATATATATATATATATATATATATAAAAACAATTTATCCAAGTGAAAAATCAAAGTGAAATAAATGCAGTATCAAAGTGCAATCAATGATCAAGTGACAATAATTAGTAAAACACAGATGTGATATTTAATAAGTCAATGCATAAAAGGTTGACACAAACAATCCATATAACAATCAATCATACATAAAATAAAGTAAAACCGGTTAAACATACACACTATACATAACCCCTCAGATTCCCCAAATCAAATGGGGCTGGCGGAGAACACCTATAATGACTGTGTTCTAATCTTGGTGTTAGTAGTTCAAGGGGATCCCCCAAAGAAGATGGTCCGGAATGACAATGTGGGTTTAATTATTGTAAATCCAAAGATATAAATGTTAATGTTTCTGAATGGTGCCGTTATATCCCCAGTCTTATTTGGTCACAAATAAAAGCCCACAATGGTATAGAGCTCCTTCCTTAATGTTCTCTTAGTTAAAGGCAATCAAGTATTTATAACTTAGCCGGGAGGCTCTCCTACCTTCTTACAAGTGTCTGCCAGCGATCTCCTTACCTGGCCCGACACTCCGGCTGCTCCTTTAGATGTCTGCTCAGCGAAAATCCCGTGAGTGACGTCACCCGGTTCCGGATCCTAGGTGACCACTTGCGCAAGTGTTTGTTTCCACAGGATGTCCTCTGTACGCCAGGGTACAGAGAGTTCACTTCAGCTTCGGTCCTCCAAATAATCGCAAACAGTAGCAGGTAAGTCCTCTACGCGTTTCAACCCCTTCTGGGTCTTTTTCAAGATGCTACTTCCTGCAACCTTTGCCCTTAAATCCACTCTCTGCACAGGTGATTCGCTATTGCTACAACACCTTTCCGCAGGTAACTGTTTCCAGAGAGGTTTCCCAGAAAGCAGTAAATTTCCAATAAGAGATTTAGACTTAAAACCATATAGACAACCCCCTGAACATGTACAGTCCGTCTAATTAGCGACGCTGTTTCACGCACATTATCCAAAAGCTCCTTCTTCAGCAATCTCCTATTTATATGTATACACATCTGTTTATCATACAGACACTTAGTATTGATCATTAAGATTTTAATTTACAATGGAGATCCTTTAGAGATAAGGGGCGCGATCCGATAAAGATCGTAGTTTGCGGCGCAAGCGAGGGAACCCCCGCCGCCCGTAGTTTCAGCTCGCAACTCGAGCTATCCCATATACGGCGCCATCAGAGGCTAAAGTGCCGTAAGTCTGACAAACCAGCGATGTCCAGAAATCTGCGTAAGTACAAATTTCTGGAGTCGCCAGTCACTTACGGCACTTTAGAAACTGCCGGCGCCTACAAAACCTGACTAAAGTTATTAAATCTCCCGTACTGTCTAACACGCCTCCCAAATATAGCTCGACAAGTCTAACCCTCTATGCGCTATCCCCCTCACTCTCCTAATAATAAAAAATTTATTAACCCTAAACCGCCACTCCCGGACCCTGCCGCCACCTAATAAAGTTATTAACCCCTAAACCGCCGCTCCCGGACCCCGCCACCAGCTATATTAAATCTATAACCCCCTAATGTGAGCCCCTACCCCGCCGCCATCTACCTTACCTACCCCCTAAAGTGAGCCCCTTACACCGCCGCCATCTACCTTACCTACCCCCTAAAGTGAGCCCCTTACACCGCCGCCATCTACCTTACCTACCCCCTAAAGTGAGCCCCTTACACCGCCGCCATCTACCTTACCTACCCCCTAAAGTGAGCCCCTTACACCGCCGCCATCTACCTTACCTACCCCCTAAAGTGAGCCCCTTACACCGCCGCCATCTACCTTACCTACCCCCTACAGTGAGCCCCTTACACCGCCGCCATCTACCTTACCTACCCCCTAAAGTGAGCCCCTTACACCGCCGCCATCTACCTTACCTACCCACTAAAGTGAGCTCCTACCCCGCCGCCATCTATTTTAAAAATATTAACCCCTAATTTAATCCCCCTACACCGCAGCCACCTATATTAAACACATTAACCCCTAATCTAATCCCCCTACACTGTCGCCAGCTATATTAACCCTAATTATATTAGGGTTAATATAGTTAATATATATAATATAATAACTATATTAACCCTAATATAATTAGGGTTAATATAGTTAATATAGCTGGCGGCGGTGTAGGGGGATTAGATTAGGGGTTAATGTGTTTAATATAGGTGGCGGCGGTGTAGTGGGATTAAATTAGGGGTTAATATTTTTAAAATAGATGGCGGCGGGGTAGGAGCTCACTTTAGGGGGTAGGTAAGGTAGATGGCGGTGGTGTAAGGGGCTCACTTTAGGGGGTAGGTAAGGTAGATGGCGGCGGTGTAAGGGGCTCACTTTAGTGGGTAGGTAAGGTAGATGGCGGCGGTGTAAGGGGCTCACATTAGGGGGTATGTAATGTAGCTGGCGACGGTGTAAGGGGATCACATTAGGGGGTTATACTTTTAATGTAGGTGGCGGTGGGGTTCGGGAGCGGCGGTTTAGGGGTTAAATACTTTTAGGGATTGCGGCGGGGGATCGCGGTTGACAGGTAGATAGACATTGCGCATGCGTTAGGTGTTAGGTTTTATTTAGCAGATCGTGGTTGACAGGTAGATAGACATTGCGCATGCGTTAGATGTTAGGTTTTATTTTGCAGGTAGTTTAGGGAGTTACGGGGCTCCAATAGACAGCGTAAGGCTTACTACGGCTGCATTTTGTGGCGAGGTGAAAATGGAGTAAGATTTCTCCATTTTCGCCACGTAAGTCCTTACGCTGTATATTGGATACCAAACTGCGCGGGTTTGGTATACCTGCCTATGGCCCAAAAAACTACGGGCGAAGGCAGAAATATACGAGCGTAACTTCTATGTTACGTTACGCCGTATATAGGATACCAAACCAGCGCAAAATTTGTCGGCGCCGGCGTTTGCGGGCGACGCTGCATATCGGATTGGGCCCATGGTCTATTGGTATCTCTTTTATACCTACTGTATGGGTAATTTCTATGTATGCACATCTGATTATCATGCGACACTGAGCATTGACCATGAGTATTTTCATGGATTGTGTACATTGCATATTTACTTTCTAAAAATATATGCAGTCTCTGCTTATTCTGGACATGGATTTACAAGTATCCAATATGTACCTGTTGATCTATACGTGCTGCTCCTTTATTCCATGAGGCTACATGGCAATATAAATATGTGCAAATGCTTAAAGGAACATTATACACTCATTTTTTCTTTGCATAAATGTTTTGAAGATTATCTATTTATATAGCCCATAAAGTTTGTTTTTTTTAAATGTATAGTTTTGCTTATTTTTAAATAACATTGCTCTGATTTTCAGACTCCTAACCAAGCCCAAAAGTTTTATGAGAATACCGACAGCAACCTTCTCCAGCTTGCTCCTGTTTGTGTAAAGGGTCTTTTCATATGCAAAAGAAGGGGGAGGGGGGGAGTGTCTTATTTCCCATTTGCAGTGGGCTTTCCAGCTACCTTTTCAACAGAGCTAAACTGAGAGCTTCTAAGTAAGTTTTTAAACAGTTTTATACTGGATTTTTATATCATTATCTGTGCATCTTATTCTTTATAGTAGTGTCTATTACATGCAGTTGTATGAAAATGAGTGTATACTGTCCCTTTAAGTAGGTACATGTATTCCACAGCTGCAACTTATGTCATGCATTGATTCATTAAGCTTTTTATGATTTTATATATTTTGGATCCATCAGGAGAAATAGTTTTAATATACGGATTTATTAACGTACGGCCAGGTTACGAGTTTTGCGGTATGAGGGGTGCGGTGTTAACTTGCACGTTATTGTCACCACTCACTTACCTACAGCACTGGTATTACAGGTTTTTCTAAACCCGCCGTTAAAAGGCAAAAAGTGAGCGTAAAGCAAAATTGTGCTCCATACCGCACTCTAATACCAGCGCTGCTTAAGTCAGCGGTGAGCTGGTTGTACATGCTCGTGCACGATTTCCCCCATAGACATCAATGGGGAGAGCCGGCTGAGAAAATGTCTAACACCTGCCAAAAAGCAGCATAAAGCTCAGTAACACAGCCCCATTGATTCCTATGGGGAAACACATTTTATGTTTACACCTAACACCCTAACATGAACCCCGAGTCTAAACACCCCTAATCTTACACTTATTAACCCTAATCTGCCGCCCCGACATCGCCGACACCTGCATTATACTTATTAACCCCTAATGTGCCGCTCCGGACATCGCCGCCACCTACATTATACTTATGAACCCCTAATCTGCTGCCCCCAACATCGCCAACACCAACATTATATTTATTAACTCCTAATCTCCCGCCCCAATGTTGCCGCAACCTACCTACACTTATTAACCCCTAATCTGCCGCCACTATAATAAACATATTAACCCCTAAACCGCCGTACTCCTGCATCGCAAACACTTGTTAGATATTATTAACCCCTAATCTGCTGCCCCTAACATCGCCGCCACCTACCTACATTAACCCCTAATCTGCCGCCCCCAACATCGCTGCCACTATATTATATTTATTAACCCCTAAATCTAAGTCTAACCCTAACACCCCCTAACTTAAATATAATTTAAATAAATCTAAATAAAACCTGCTATCATTACCTAAATAATTCCTATTTAAAACGAAATACTTACCTGTAAAATAAACCCTAAGCTAGCTAAAATATAACTAATAGTTAGATAGTATCTAGTTTAGGGTTTATTTTTATTTTACAGGCAAGTTTGTATTTATTTTAACTAGGTACAATAGTTACTTAATAGTTATTAACTATTTAATAACTACTCATCTAAAATAAATACAAATTTACCTGTAAAATAAAACCTAACCTAAGTTACACTAACACCTAACACTACACTACAATTAAATAAATTACCTAAATTAAATACAATTAACTAAATTTTAAAAAAAATTAAAAAATCCAAAAAACAAAAACCCACTAAATTACAGAAAATAAAAAACAAATTACAAGATCTTTAAACTAATTACACCTAATCTAATTGCCCTATCATAATAAAAAAAGCCCACCCAAAATAAAAAAAAACATAGCCTAAACTACCAATAGCCCTTAAAAGGGCCTTTTGCGGGGCATTGCCCCAAAGAAATCAGCTCTTTTACCTGTAAAAAAAATACAAACAACACTCCCAACAGTAAAACCCACCACCCACACAACCAACCCCCCAAATAAGACCCTAACTAAAAAAAACTATGCTCCCCATTGCCCTGAAAAGGGCATTTGGATGGGCATTGCCCTTAAAAGGGCATTTAGCTCTATTGCGGCCCAAAGCCCTAACCTAAAAAAATAACACCCAATACACCCTTAAAAAATCCTAACACTAACCCCCGAAGATCCACTTACCAGGAGAAATCTTCATCCAAGCGGCAAGATGTCCTCAAGGAAGCCGGCAGAAGTGGTCCTCCAGATGGGCAGAAGTGGTCCTCCAGACGGGCAGAAGTCTTCACCCAGACGGCATCTTCTATCTTCATCCTTCCGACACGGAGCGGCTCCATCTTCAAGACATCCGGCCCGGAGCATCCTCTTCAATCGACATCTTCTTCTGGAATGAAGGTACCTTTAAGATGGCGTCCCTTAGATTCCAATTGGCTGATAGAATTCTATCAGGCAATCGGAATTAAGGTTGAAAAACTCCTATTGGATGATGCAATCAGCCAATAGGATTGAACTTCAATCCTATTGACTGATGCAATCAGCCAATAGGATTGAGCTTGCATTCTATTGGCTGTTCCAATCAGCCAATAAAATGCAAGCTCAATCCTGTTGGCTGATTGGATGTCTTGAAGATGAAGCCGCTCCGTGTTTGTTTGTTTTTGTAATTTAGCTAATTTAATTTATTTGTTTTTAATTTTGTTAATTTATTTAATTGTAGTGTAGTGTTAGGTGTTAGTGTAACTTAGGTTAGGTTTTATTTTCAGGTAAATTTGCATTTATTTTAGCTAGGTAGTTATTAAATAGTTAATAACTATTTAATAACTATTCTACCTAGTTAAAATAAATACAAACTTGCCTGTAAAATAAAAATAAACCCTAACCTAGATACAATGTAATTAGTTATATTGTAGCTAGATTAGGGTTTATTTTATAGGTAAGTATTTAGTTTTAAAAGGAATTAGTTAGGTAATGATAATAATTTTATTTAGATTTTTTGTAATTATATTTAAGTTAGGGGGTGTTAGGGTTAGACTTAGGTTTAGGGGTTAATACATTTAGTATAGTGGCGGCGACATTGGGGGTGGCAGATTAGGGGTTAATAAATGTAGGTAGGTGGTGGCGATGTTCGCGATGGCCGATTAGGGGTTAATAACATTTAACTAGTGTTTGCGAGGCGGGAGTGCAGCGGTTTAGGGGTTAATATGTTTATTATAGTGGCAGCGACGTTGGGGGCGGCAGATTAGGGGTTAATAAATGTAGGTAGGTTGCGGCGACATTGTTGGAGGGAGATTAGGGGTTAATAAATATAATGTAGGTGTCGGCGATGTTGGGGGCATCAGATTAGGGGTTTAATAAATATAATGTAGGTGGCGGCGATGTCCAGAGCGGTAGATTAGGGGTCAATAAATATAATGTAGGTGGCGACGATGTCCGGGGCGGCAGATTAGGGGTTAATAAGTGTAAGATTAGGGGTGTTAGGTTTAAACATAACTTTAGTTTCCCCAAACTGAGTTTTACGCTGCTTTTTGGCAGGTGTTAGACTTTTTCTCAGTCGGCTCTCCATGTTGATTCCTATGGGGACGCACGTACGACCAGCTCACCACTGACTTAAGCAGCGCTGGTATTGGAGTGCGGTAAGGAGCACAATTTTGCTCAACGCTCACTTCTTGCCTTTTAACGCCTGGTTTGTAAAAACCTGTAATACCAGCGCTGCAGGTAAGTGAGCGGTGAGAGAAAACTGCTCATTAGCACCACATAACCTCTAACGCAAAACTCGTAATCTAGCCGTTAGTTAGGGTTTTATTTGGGGGGTTGGTTGTGTAGGTGGTAAGTTTTACTGTTGGGGGGTTGTTTGTATTTTTTTTTTAAATGTAAAAGAGCTGATTTCTTTGGGGCAATGCCCGCAAAAGGCCCTTTTAAGGGCTATTGGTAGTTTAGTTTAGGCTAGCGTTTTTTTATTTTGGGAGGGCTTTTTTTATTTTGATAGGGCTATTAGATTAGGTGTAATTAGTTTAAAGATCTTGTAATTTGTTTTTTATTTTCTGTAATTTAGTGTGTTTGTTTTTGGAATTTAGATAGTTTAATTTAATTTAGTTAATTGTATTTAATTTAGGTAATTTATTTAATTGTAGTGTAGTGTTAGGTGTTAGTGTAACTTAGGTTAGGTTTTATTTTACAGGTAAATTTGTATTTATTTTAGCTAGGTAGTTATTAAATAGTTAATAACTATTTAGTAACTATTCTGCGTAGTTAAAATAAATACAAACTTGCCTGTAAAATAAAAATAAACCATAAGCTAGATACAATGCAACTATTAGTTATATTGTAGCTATCTTAGGGTTTATTTTACAGGTAAGTATTTAGTTTTAAATAGGAATTATTTAGGTAATAATAGTCATTTTTATATAGATTTATTTAAATTAGATTTAAGTTAGGGGGTGTTAGGGTTAGACTTAGATTTAGGGGTTAATAAATTTAGTGTAGTGGCAGCGACGTTGGGGGCGGCAGATTTTAGGGACAGCAGATTAGGGGTTAATAATATTTAACTAGTGTTTGCGATGCAGGAGTGCGGTTGTTTAGGGGTTAATATGTTTATTATACTGGTGGCTATGTCGGGAGCGGCAGATTAGGGGTCAATAGTTTTATTTTAGTGTTTGCGATGTGGGAGGGCCTCGGTTTAGGGGTTAATAGGTCGTTTATGGGTGTTAGTGTACTTTTTAGCACTTTAGTTATGAGTTTTATGCTACAGTGTTGTAGTCTAAAACTCATAACTACTGACTTTAAAATGCGGTACGAATCTTGACGGGATAGGGTGTACCGCTCACTTTTTGGCCTCCCAGGACAAGCTCGTAATACCGGCGCTATGGAAGTCCCTTATAAAAAAGACTATACGCAATTTGCGTAAGTTGATTTGCGGTTAGGCCAAAAAAAGTGTGAAGTGCCTCTAAATCTGCAAGACTCGTAATACCAGTGGGAGTAAAAAAGCAGCGTTATAAGGCTTAACGCTGCTTTTTTACTCATAACGCAAGACTCGTAATCTAGCCCTTTGTAACTCAAGAGTTATGTTCCTTTTGAATCAGAATCCACCTTAAGAACAGCGGGCCTATCTCATGTTACCAAAGATCCTTCTAAGGCGGCAGCCTTTATATAAGGATTTGGAGGATAGAGGAATAAAGTAATCCCAGTTCCTGTGTAACCTCAGGATCAAGGTTTTTTTTTTTTTTTACTCCAATCTGTTCATTGTCCAAATAGATTTACATTCCTTGTCCTGATTAACATCCCTAAATATCTTGGTCCGGATTCCCACTGGTATAATGGGAACATTCCTCACTGTTTTTTACCCTACATCCAAAGGGTCAATTTTTGGCTAGTATAGACCTCTAGGATTTTAGCTTCATATCCCTATACACAGTGTACATGTGTACATCTTCAACACTTTGCCAGTTTTCCAACTGTGTTGGATGAAATCTTGCCAGTGCTCAGATTTAGGACATTTCAGTTGCTCTTTACCTGAATCTCATACAAGTGTGATCTTATTTCCTGTTAATAGCTATTGCTCATACTCTCCAGTTTTTGTCTTCATTCAAGACCAAGTATTGATGTACCCCAAAGGTTGATTATATTCTGCTATAAGGGGTAGCATTTACAGGAGTAATATTAGTCTCATTCCTTATGCAGTTTAGGATTCAGTGTGTCTCTCCTACCTTGCACTACCTTCAGTCAGCAGCTCAGTGCATAGTGGTAGTGGGACTTATGGTAGCTACTTCAGACGCAGTTTATTTGCCCCATTTTTTATTGAGACCCCTTTAATGGCTTGCTACCTCAGTAGTCATAGATTTTTTTTTACCTTTTGGCATACGGATTGCTTTGGATCAATTTTTTGGAGTCAATTTTTAATTTTTTTTCTTGAGGACACACTGTCTATGACCCTTGGGACATCCTTCCTTCGTCAGTCTTGATCAATTGTGCCGACGGACACCAGTCTCTCTGATTGGGGGGCGGTCTGAGTTTCTCAAAAAGTGCAAAGAGTTGTGTTTCCTATAGAGGCATAGTTACCAATAAACATTCTGGAACTTCAATTGATCTTCGGGCACTCAATCCTGACCCCCTCCCCTAAGGAGGAAAAGTTTATCTGTTTCCAGTTGTACAAAATATCGGCGGTGTTCTACATAAATTATCAAGGGTAATATCTGCAGTCCACTGGCCATGCAGGAAGTGTCTAAACTCTGTCTTAGGCATAGATTACTTTTTGCTCCCTATTGGCTATTTATATACCAGGTGTGAACAACTGGGAGGTGGATCATCTCAGCAGTGTGTTGGTCCATTCAAGAGAGTGGTCTCTCCATTAGAACATTTTCTATCAATCCGAGATCAGAATGGGCTTACAGGACATAGATCTGCTGATCTTTCCTTTAAATTACACCCTTCCAAGCTATTGTGTGACATCAAAAGATCCAAAGGCTTTCTTAACCCCTTAAGTACTGGGCAGTTCAGAATAAAGCAGAGCATTTATAGCATTTTTGCCATCACTACATTTAAACAGAAATAGAGCCTTGTTTTTTGTTTTTTTTAATTTACCTATGAAAACTATATATTTGTTTTAGTAGACAGTCCAAAGTATTGATCTAGGCCCATTTTGGTATATTTCATGCCAGCATTTCACCGACAAATCAAATAAAAAAATTTTTAACTTTTTCACTAATGTTGGGTTTCACACTGAAATTATTTTACAAATCCAAAAGAACAATCCACAGCGGTCAGGTCGGGATGAAAATGTTTTTTTTGTGCATACAGTGAAAAAGGTCATACAAGACCAGCCATATATAACACATCCCAGGTGTTTCATGCCGAACAGTCACTTTGTCAGGGACATTTTTTTTCTGTAGCGAAGTTGGGCTAAACGTCCTGAGGATCAGACTTTTGTCCAGGTGTTCGTTAGAATTAAGCCAATTATAATTCCTATTTCTCCACTCTGGAATCTGAATCTACTTTTCTCTGCATGACAAGGTTCTTTGTTTGAACCAATACCTTACATTGATATTTACTTTTACCTTGGAAAGCACTCTTACTATAAGCAATGTCTTCAGCAAGGACAGTTTCTGAGTTGTTAACCGTGTCTTGTGATCTCCAGTTCTAATTATTCACAAGGAGAAGGCTATACTTTGTACTAAATATAATTTTCCTCCTAAGATAGTTTCAAAAGAAAAAAATGATCAAGAAATGGTTGTTCTTTCATTGTGTTCAGATTCTGCTAACTCTGAGTATCGTCTCTTACATAATCTTGACGTAGCCAACTCTTTGAAGTTCTTCAAGCTACTAAAGATTTCAGACACACTTTTAGTTTGTTTTTTACTACTCTGGGACTCATAAGGGGCAGAAAGCTACTAAGGTAGCATTAGCCTCTTGGCTCAAAATAAAGTGATTTACAAGGCTTACTTGAAGGTGCAAAAGTTGCATCAAGGTGTATTCAGCTTTTCTACAAGAGCAGTTGCAACTTTGTGTTTTTTGTTTTTAAGAATGCATCTTTGGACCAGATTAGCAAAGCTGCGGCATGTCTTCTTTGCATACTTTTTTTCAGAGTTTATTGCTTTGAGGTTTTTTTTATTTGCAAGCAGCTTTTGGCAGGAAAGTCCTTCAGGCTACAGTGTCTGCTAAATAAGAACTGCCACAAAAATGTTCCCACCTTTTCTATAACATAAACCATCGGCTTGGGTATTAATCCAATATGTAATGGAGGACTGTGGACCATCATCATTTTACGAAGAAACAAAATTTATGCTTACCTGATAATTTATTTTATTATTTTCGGAATGATGATGGTCCACAGGCCTCGCCCGTTTCAATGTTTGGGGGACCGTTCTAATGACACCTCTACAGACCTTGCTTTGTCTTTCCTTCCTATGTGTTCCCTATTCTCTACTCTGCTATACGTTAAACTAAAGAGAGATGGGAGGTGGGAGGGATTTTAAGGTCTGATGTGGGTTCTTGACATCCTCCTAGTGGCGGGAAATATATCCCATATGCTATGAAGGACTGTGGTCCATCATCATTGTGAAAGAAAATAATTTATCAGGTAAGCATAAATTTTGTATCTTCAGATGCAAATATTCCAAAATCCCCAAACCATTTCCGGCCCCAATAAGATTGGCTAAAGGGTTTTCTACCTGTATATGTGCAGAATTATGTAACATTATTCACAACGTTTACTGTCCCTTTAAGGTTAAAAGCAGTAGGTGATGAGCAGGTCACAATTAGGCTTTATTGTGGTAGTGGATGCTGGGATGCAGTCAAAAAACATGATATTTTAAAAAAAAAAAGCATTCGTGAAATGAAGTGATCACGTAATCTCAAGGCGAGGATTAAATCACAGGGGACGCTGCTAGGCATGCCCCCAGTCTGATTTTGCATTAAACAAAATGAGGAGGCTGCAGGATGCCAAAAACAGGAGGGTGTTCTATGCTGTCCAAAGGACGTTAAATACCAGTGCAGTTTTGCGCGGCATGGAATGTTCTAAGGGAGTGAAGGGGTTAAAACAGCATGTTATTTGTTTGTCATATTTCTGTACAAATACAACAAATTTCTGCAACTTGACTTATATCTGTTAGGAGCAGACAGCAATGTAACATGTAGCAGACAGAGGGCTACAGGGCCATTGAGTCAGATATAACATCTGATGTAACATGTAGCAGACAGAGGTCTACAGAGCCAGTAAATCTGATCTAACATCTGGTGTAAAATGTGGCAGACAGAGGACTAGATGGCCAGTGGGTCTGATCTGGCATCTGATGTAACATGTGACAGACAGAGGGTTACATGGCCAGTGAGTCTGATCACACAACTGATGTAGCAGACAGAGGTATACAAAGCCAGTGAGTCTGATCTAACATCTAGTGTAACGTAGCAGACAGAAGAATACAGGGCCAGTGAGTCTGATCTTGCATCTCAAGTAACATGTAGCAGACAGAGATCTACAGGGCTAATGAGTCTGATCTAGCATCTCATGTAACATGTGGCAGACAGTGGACTACAGGGCCACTGGGCCCTATCTGAGGTCTAATTTACAAAATGACAACAAGGTCACCTAATGAGAAAATGTAGCTTTACCACATAACCTTGTGTTCAGAGGAACAGTAGTGCTCATTTATTTGAATTATCCTTGTATTGTAATATCTTGTGGGATAACATAATTTAGTCATTACTATCCTATATTATGTCAGATGAACTCAATGGCTCCTTTACTGTGGTTATGAGTAATGAAGCACAGAGTAGGTTTCCATTGTGTACAGGAAAATGCTGCATGCTTTACAGGAATACCTACTAATAGCAGTTCTCTAACATTAAATCATCCTTACATGACATCTGTAGAAAACGGTAAGTTCAACTAATCCTTTAAACTTTGCTAAACCACTGCAAGATTATTATACAGTGTGTATGCCTTCTATAATAGCTCAGCATGTATACTTGTATCATAACAGCTAATAGAGAAGTTGTATTGATTGGAAACAATACTTCATTTTGTGTTATTTGTGAAAATGTTTTTGTTTTCTACACAAATGGTCCAAGTTTGTGGAGTCACTGAGATGAGGAAAACATTTTTCCATTAATTGTCTTTGATATAAAGTGCTATTCAGAATTGTGGACTGGGCCTTATTCTGTCTTACAAATCAGCTTGTAATTTACCAGGACCTATGACAGTAGCATCACAGCTATGGGCACGCTGTTTTTTGGCTTTTGGGTAATGTGGCTGTGGTTATCATCAGTGCAGTAACAGGGTTCTGAGAAAAGTTTAAAAAGTATGTAATAAATCCCAAGGACCTTCTGTTTTTTGTTTTTTTTTTGGTAAATGTGCTGATTGCAATATGTTATAGTTTGACAAGCAACAGTTTCCTAAACTGCTTTTCACTGAAAGCGCTCATTTTTTTCATTTTCTTTTATCCAGCACTGGTAAGGCCTCCGATAGGAATAGTGGTTGCTGTGTCTTAACCCTCACTGTAAAATTATTAGCAAGACTCAGGAAATATTGCAAACACTAAATAGCCATACCACAAGCTTTGTAAATAAAGCTGTCACAGAAGTTTAATTTCGAATTCCATGTCCCTTTTTTAAGCTATTTCTATACATTTTCTTCTATCATTCAGATAAAGTGTACAATTAAAAAACTGTATAGATATGCTTTCATGGGAAGAAGCTAATGTTTAACAATGTATAGCAAGAGAAAGATTTCACTTGATAAAGGCTTTATATGATTCATTAACTTTCCTTAAACATTATATTTTTCCTTGTTTACTTGTAAAGAGCTGTAACCAGAGACATTCCATATAGTGAATGAATAACGCTCATACTGAAACAGCACTTTTTCCACAAATGGGGGTTCTTGTTTGTATTCAGGATTCAGTATTGTAGTGTTTCCACATGCAAACATAAATTGTGGCTTGTCACTTTAAGTTAATAAAACCTTCAAACGTAGCCTACCAAGATATGGTTTTCAGGTTTCAGCAAAAGTATACCAAGAATTTGATGTCTCTGCCTTGCATAACCATTAAAGTTTAGTTTTGACGTTTGTGTTCTTTTAACAGTGTAGCTGCTGCATCTACTTTTAGTACTGTGCTTCAGCATTATTTTTTTTACAACAATGTCTGTTGCCATTTTAACTATTCATAAATATGTTTCTATATACTATAGATACTTTAGGAAACCATTTTGAAATATCATAATGCAAGTTACTGTATTTTTAAGTAATAATACATCCTATTCTAATTTTGTACTATTTTAAATTTAAACAATGCAGGTATCTATCCATCGCAAATAGTTAACAACCCACCCTAAAATAACCAAAGGTTTTAATGTACAATAAAGAGCATGACCCCATGATTTATGAAGTATTGTTTGCTTATGTCACAGCACAAATGTGACTCTGGGGAGTATACTGAGCCAACTATTACCAAACACAGTGTCAGCGTGTTGAAATATAATCTGCAATAATTCTCCTCCTCCTCATTGCCTTGTCGAACTCTTTCATCATTTATGCAATGGTTTCCACAACAAAGAATTTTCCCCTTAATTGTCAGCTGTGAGCAAAAGCAGGGCTATTTTTATAGAAAAGTTTGCCAAAACTGATATTAATCTTTAGATGAAATGGCTTTTTGTGTAAAGGAATGTCAGACTATATTGTAGCTGCACTCTGCAAAACATCAAATTGTATGGTTTGGTTTCTAAAATGTTTTGTCAGCATGCTATTGCAATTTCTACAATCTGAGGTCTAATTATGTCTGATTTTCAACATTTGTATAAAGACTATGTTCTCCCACTGCATAGAATTGTGGTATTGATTTTTTTTTTAGCAGTATAATTTGTTAGTGTGGGCCGTGCGCTGGTCTTCTATAGACATAGAAATGTATTAAATTCAAATTATATTGCTATATCCAAGTTCCTAACGTACAATTTTAAATGCTTTATTCAAAACAAATTACAGAGAACATTCATATTTCAGAGAGAGAAAAAAATTCCTCCCAAGATATGAATAGGGATATTTGTAATAAATCCAGATGCTTCATTCATTATGAAAAGCGCAGCACACATCTAAAACAGGGAGAAGCTACTATTTGCATGTCTGAAACATTTGCTTTTGTAACATATAATATTCACTGTCACTTGTCATGCAATTAGCTCCCTGCTCCCATTTAAATATGCCACATAAAAAATATTGTAAATATTAATATATAAATATATATATATATATATTGTGTTTTTATATATATATATATATATATATATATATATTCATTTCCACATTTTTATGGTCTGAGAGGGACACTGCTCTTCAAGTTAGTAGCTGTTATTACAATTCTTGTGATATATGCTCACTTAGCATATGTTCATTTCTCCATAAACCGGTCTGTTGTAGAGCAGGCACACTTCTGACATCAGTGTTTCTCATATACTTGAAAAAGGAAAGATAGACAGTAACATAAATATATATGTATATATGTATATGCATGCAGAAAAAGTAAGACTGAAGTCTTGAGCTATAAGACTTGTACTGTGGAGCATAAAATAAGCTTATTGTTGCCTTAAAAGTATTATATAAGTGTATTATCTGGTTGAGCATCAACTGGTAACATTTTGCCTTAGGGGTGATCATATCATACAAGCAATCCAGGAATAGCCCACACATGTTGCTCAGCCTGAGGACTATAGCTATGTTATTGACGAGCATGCTTCTCTGTTTACTGCAGGATTTCGCTTTCTTTTACCATTATTTTAATTCAACAATAATGAATTTGCAGAATTTGTTTTACTTTTGCCCTGTTGTTTGCCTTTAAGAGAATGGGTTTTATTTTTCACTAGGGCTCAATTTAATTGGTGGAAAATGGGAACCGTCCTGAAGAGAAATAAATGATGGCTAAATACTTTACACCAAGATTAAGCAACTGTTACAAAAAGTTTATTTTCTATAACAATCCCTTTAATTTAAAAAGTAAGATACATAGGGGCCGATTTATCAAGCCCCGTATTCACCTGTTTCCGTGCGAGACTTCAGGCTCGCCGGAAACAGGAGTTAAGAAGCAGCAGCCTTAAGACCGCTGCTCCTTAACTCATCTGCCACCTCTGAGACGGCGGACAGCAATCCGCCCGATCGCACATGATCGGGTTGATTGACACCCCCTGTTAGCGGCCGCAAATGACATTGATAATTTGGCCCCATAATATAGTTTTATGAGTATAGTTGTTAAAAAAAAAAAAACATTTGAACACCCTTTATATTAAAGACGATAAATAAACAACAAATTCTAGTGCCAATTGGTCAAGTTAACCACATATCATGAAGTAGTTCTGTAAATGTCTGTAGCTCTAAATGCCTTAACTGCTCTTTTTAATGTCTGCAAACAGAACATAATTTCATATTCTTCCTGCTTAATAAACCTTCCTGAATCTGATTAATGCACCAATGCTCCATCAACATGATGCTCTTAGTTTTTTGGGGTTTTTTTTGTCTGAGTTGGAATCTTTGGGCTGGGTCATTTTGAGTAATTGTATCCCTCTTGTTACCTGGTAGGGAATGTGAGTGGCACGGCTCAGATGAGTTCCCAGAGTGTTTCCTCTCACAGCAGATGTTCTCTTAAAACAAGTTTAGAGCTGGAATGTAAATCTGTAGAAGTGAGTCCTTTTCTTCTTCTTAACAAATATGCTTTTATGTTGTTGTCATTTAAACAACCAAGACTTCTTTAATTTATGAACCTATGATTAAGATTGTTTAACAGAAACAAAGAAAGGCAAAACAACCCCCAGCTTCTCCATTCTTTAATGTTGCTGCAAAGTTAGGGCTATAAATTATACTTCTGAGTTGGAGCTGTTCCATGCCTAAGATTTCTTTATTTTTAAAGTGCCTTTGAAATTAGACACGCTGCCGCTTTCTGAATCACACAGTCAAGCATGTGAGCAGTTGCAAAGAACAGAATCTTACTAGTCTATGGAATAGTGTAAAATGGTCATTTGTTTTTAAGATGTTTGCATTGGATTCATGTTATAATGCTTGAAAGCTCTAGTTCTAAGCAAATTACGTCTGGAGTTGGCATTTTTGTAATACACATTTATTTGTGTTTGTTCATGGAAATTCAAGTTGAAGTAAATGTTTTTTTATAAGTCCAGGTCTTTGTACAAAAAAGTATAGGTAAATAAATTGCTTCATTACTAACACTTTAAGAACCTGCAGTTTAGGCTAGATGTACCATAATACCAGAAAGCATAACCAATAGGCCAGTATTCTATGACCCTATATAATAAATAGCGGTTAATACGTTACTTAGGAATGTGCATTAAACTACCTGATATCTAAAGTTGTTACACTTCTTGAAATTTTTGGACACATTTCCTGCTTATATCTACTTCTTCCTCTGGATCGCTATATCCCACTCCAACATACTGTCTCCAACCTTGTATAGCTTTAGACGCAATTTGAAAACCCACCTATTTAGAGAAGCTTACTATCTCTCCTTTGTTTTCTTTCATACAGGTGGTGAGAGTCCATGATCCATTACGCTTGTGAATTACTCTTCCCTACCACTAGGAGGAGGCAGAGATTCCCAAACTCCAAGAACTCTATAAAACCTCTCCAACCTCACCAGTACCTCAGTCTTGTCTTTGCCTTCGCTGGAGGTGGTTGAAGATTGAAGGTGTGCATTTGATTCTTCAGAGAGAGTGGTTCTCAGATCAGGTTGAAGCATTTTTACCCTCAGAGTACAATGTTTGTCTGAGGAATGTATTTGAAGTATTGGAAGCAACATATTTCACCAGTGGGGATTTAGTCACAAGCCTTACCATGAGGGTTGCATACTTGTTCTTTACCTCTGCCTGTTGGTTCGTTGATATAGTCCTATTCCAGTTTCTCTGCTGTTCTGTTTCAGCATGCATTTTGGCTTCCTACTGGTTTCCTCCAGTAGCAGAGTGCTTTTGGGTAAGTGCTATATTTGTATTTACTTGGCACTCGATAAGCCATTTAGGTTATCACTATATCTATTGTTATATATTCATAGCCTTGGTACAGTTATATATACTTTGTTATTTGATATTTCCTCTTTTAAAGTGTTAATATGTTTACTTTTATTTGCGTAATTTTTTTGACGCTTCAACTTTTTCAAGCATGCTAGTTTTTTCAAACATACATCTTTTGACCCACGTTGTTCTTCGGTCTGCGTAAAAGTGTGCATTTTTTTGGTGCTCGTTTCTATTACATATAAAGTAAGTTTGACGCACGCATCCCTTTACAAAAGTGCTGTCTAAATGCAAGATGCACTTTTCTGGTATTAATTTTTTTTTTTAAATTGTAAGATTTTTAAGAGTTTTTTCATAAGGGATGTCTCCCTTTCTTCAAAACTTTTTAAATGGGGATATTATCATTTAGCTTTGTTTTCTACATTTAACTTTATTATTGTTTTTTGCAGTTAGGGAGCCTTGTAATTCTGTCCCTAAATATGCATTTGAAGCTGAGTCATTTGAACATTTTACTACCAGTATTAAACGTTTATATTGTTATATGCTAAGGTATTTCCTTCATCAATCTTATGCAATATATGTATTAATGTTTTAATGTATTCTGGCCATTGCTACTACTGTTCTTGCTTCAAAGTGTATTATTGCTTTTTCTGTTTGTTCCGTACAGGAAGAATATATTTCTTCTGGACTTTAACAACTGTGCTGAAATGTTGGTGACCATGCCTCTATCAACTAAGTGTAAAAGATCAGTTTAGAATTTACCTTCTTCTAGTTCTTAACCTGCTAAGGTTAATAGTTCTAGTTTTAAGGCTCCCCTGTGTCCTCAGAGGGATGCTTTTTCTTTGTTGATCAAGAGTCTTACTCTGATCTTTTCACTGACTTCCTTTTATTTTATTTTATTTTTATTTCATTTAATGTTAGCATATTCATTTTCTTTTTAAGGGAATGTTTGCTTTTTTATTTACTTCAGAGGTTACATGTTTCTAAAGTAGATGGGGGATATACCAGTTAAAAGTTATATACTGTTTAATCCCTTGGTGTGTTTTCCCTGTTGCTAATTCTGAGATTATATGCAGGAATTGGACTAAATTGGGTATTTTATTTCATCTCAATGCTTCTAATATTGAGCTTTTGGAAGCTAGTCCCAAAATGATGGGGGCTATTTTTACTCTGGCTATATGTTCTACCATTCATTTGGAAGATAGTTCTTCTTATATAGTCCCTTTAGTTAGGAAGTTTATTTCCTTCCTTAGGGGTGCTTATTTGCAAGCAAGTTATATTTTCCATCCTGTGATATTTATTGCTTTTGAAGATGTTTCTTAGATCCCACCCTTTTCTGTTATTACTTGTGGACTCCACAGCTTAGGTATTAGTTCCCAGAGTAATAGACTGTGGACTCTCACCACCTGTATAAAAGAAAGCATAATTTATGCTTACCTGATAAATTCATTTCTTTCATGGTGGTGAGAGTCTACGAGAACCCACATTTTTTTTTGGGGGGGGGGCTTCCTTTTGTTGCGCACATCTTTTCCCCCTGCTACTATTTTGTTGGTTCTCCTATTTTGTTGGTTTCCTTCCTCTTTGTGCTCGGCTGTACGTTAGACAGAGGTACTGATGAGGTGGGAGGGGCTTTATAGAACTCTTGTGGTTTGGTAATCTTTGCGTTCTCCTAGTGGTAGGGAAGAGTAATTCCCAGGAGTAATGGATCGTGGAAGCAATGAATTTATCAGGTAAGCGTAAATTATGTTTTTCATCCTATCCAAAATAAATCTTGAACTGCCTTGACTTACTGCTGCAACTGCAACCCATGTAACAAGCTATCCCAAAACTTATGTCTGCACCCTTAAAACAGGGTCCTCCTCCTGTACTAGTTTTCTTTAATCTGTTATGTATTTGTACCTCGCTATAAATCCTTGTCATTTTGTACCCCTACCTGTGTATCCAGCACTACAGAATGTTGCAGCGCTATACAAATACACAGTGATGAAGATAAGCACCTCCTAGAAACAATCACATTTTGAACTCTAAGTTCTCGAACTGCCTCATGCCACTAATTTTTGTGCCATTTTCAGCATGTCTACATCTTACTAAAGGGACATTAAACATTAAATAAATGCTAGATAGAATGATGCATTCAAAGAAAAGATTAGTCCATGACTAACATGTAGATGTATTTTTTAAAGTTTCATTAGTTGTTTAAAAAGTGACAAAATAAGTGTAAACTTTTAGTGTCTATAAAACACTGGGAGCTGCCATGTTGTAACTTGTGTTACCTTCTCTGCTGTGGCCAATTAGGGACAGCTATACATAGGTCATTAGAGTATGCAGCCAATGGTTGTGCTGGATTTAACAGTGTTCTGCACTTCCATTTCTAACAGGAAATGAAAAGCTCACAATTTCAGAATGGAATTACAGGCAAAGAGGACAAAATAAATAATGAAAGTATATTGCAGAGCTGTTTTATTATATACAATTTATCATTTTATATTACCATCTCAAAGTGTTTAATGTCCCTTTAATTACATCTTTATAAGTTGATCAAATGTGCATATTTAGGCAAAGAGCTCAACTAACAGAGTTTTGGGGGACAGCAAATTTTAAGGAATTTCTCTGCAAAAAGCTGTCTTGCCGCTTCTCATATGCTCCTTTATACTCCATGGCCTATGGGGGAGCAAATCCTTCCATTAAAGGGACATGAAACCCAAATTTTGTCATGATAGAGCATGTAATTTTAAAGGTCATAAAACTGCTGTGCACAACTACAAAAGAACAGTAACTACTCACTGTGTTATTGCATTTTCCTGCAGCTCTTTTCAAATCAGTTTTCCTGTTTTAATAGCTTAAAGGTGCCAGATACTGAAGCTCCGCCTCTTCATACTGGGCACCGCCATCTTAGAGCTCAAGTATTCTCACAGCCTGTGATAGAAGCAGTGCACACTCACAGATCACTAATATTGCTCACTTTTTTACAGCTGTATCATGTGTTTGGAGTTAGTGTGCATGATACATTGTGTAAGCTTTACATTTTTGCATTTTTTACACAGATTTACAGTAAAATATAATATTTTAAAAAGCACTCAACGATAACATATAGCAATGCAGCAGCTCCTTTGTATCAGGCACCCTAACCTGAAGCACTTTATACAGTTGTTAAAAAGTTGACAACCTCATTGATATGTAAATGCACACTGCTTCTGTCAGAGGGTGTGAGAATACTTAGGCTTTAAGATGGCGGCACCCAGTTTGTAAAGGCAGCGCTTCAATATCTGGCACCTTTAAGCTATTAAAACAGGAGAACTGATTTGAAAAGAGCTGCAAGAACAGAATGAAAAGCAAGAGAATAAAGCAAATTAGATATTAGTAAATTGGAAAGTTGTTTGAAATTGTATGTTCTATCTGAATCATGAAAAAAAAGGTTCGGTTTCATGTCCATTTAAATGCCCATCTACTTGACAAATGCCTCTCTGGGCTGGTCAAAGTGACATGGCAATTATGAATCAAATGATGCTTGATATCATATTCCTCCACCTTATATTCATTTTCAAATGCCTCTATCTCCTCAGACATTTTTCTAGGGTTCAAGGGACCTGATTCGGATGGAACATGCAATTATTTTTTTTTTGCAATTTACCTCTATCATCAAATTTGCTTCATTCTCCTGGTATCCTTTGTAGGAGCAGCAGTACACTATTGGGAACTAGGTGAACACAGGTAAACCAATGACAAGTGGCATATATGTGCAGCCACCAATCCCAGTAGTGCACTGCTGCTCCTGAGCCTACCTAGGTATGTTTTTAAACAAAGGATATCAAGAGAACAAAGCAAATTATATAATAGCCACTTACCTCTGCTTGTTAAACTACTCTTGAAGGGACATGAAGGTCAACATTAAAATGTCATGTTTCAGGAAGAGCTTGCAATTTTAAAATACTTTTTCTTTCATGTAATTAGCAAGAGTCCATGAGCTAGTGACGTATGGGATATACATTCCTACCAGGAGGGGCAAAGTTTCCCAAACCTCAAAATGCCTACAAATACACCCCTCACCACACCCACAAATCAGTTTTACAAACTTTGCCTCCCATGGAGGTGGTGAAGTAAGTTTGTGCTAGATTCTACGTTGATATGCGCTTCGCAGCAGGCTGGAGCCCGGTTTTCCTCTCAGTCTGCAGTGAATGTCAGAGGGATGTGAGGAGAGTATTGCCTATTTGAATTCAATGGTCTCCTTCTACGGGATCTTTTTCATAGGTTCTCTGTTATCGGTCGTAGAGATTCATCTCTTACCTCCCTTTTCAGATCGACGATATACTCTTATATACCATTCCCTCTACTGATTCTCGTTTCAGTACTGGTTTGGCTTTCTACTACATGTAGATGAGTGTCCTGGGTTAAGTAAATCTTATTTTTTGTGACACTTTAAGCTATGGTTGGGCACTTTTATGTAAAAGTTCTAAATATATGTGTTTAAACATTTATTTGCCTTGATTCAGGATGATCAATATTCCTTATTTCAGACAGACAGTTTCATTATTTGGGATAATTCATATGAATTTTCATTTTTTTTCTTACCTTTAAAATTGACTTTTTTCTCTGTGGGCTGTTAGGCTCGCGGGGGCTGAAAATGCTTCATTTTATTGCGTCATTCTTGGCACAGACTTTTTTGGCGCAAAAAAATTCTTTGTCATTTCCGGCGTCATACTTGTCGCGGGAAGTTGTTCGTGATTACGTCATTTTTTTTACATTTTGCGCCAAAAGTGTCGGCGTCACCGGATGTGGCGTCATTCTTGGCTCCACCTTTTTTTCTCATTATTTAAGTCTCATTTTTCTTTTGCTTCTGGTTACTAGAGGCTTGTTCATTGGCATTCTTTCCAATTCCTGAAACTGTCATTTAAGGAATTTGATAGATTTTGCTTTATATGTTGTTTTTTCTCTTACATATTGCAAGATGTCTCAGATTGACCCTGGATCCGAAGCTACTTCTGGAAAAATGCTGCCTGATGCTGGCTCTACCAAAGTTAAGTGCATTTGTTGTAAACTTGTGGTATCTGTTCCTCCGGCTGTAGTTTGTGATGAATGTCATGATAAACTTGCTAATGCAGTTAAAATTTCCATTAGTAATATTCTATTACCTGTTAATGTTCCATCAACATCTAATACTCAGGATGTTCCTGTTAATATAAGAGATTTTGTTTCTAAATCTATTAGGAAGGCTATGTCTGTTATTCCTCCTTCCAGTAAGCGTAAAAGGTCTTTTAAAACTTCTCATTTCTCAGATGAATTTTTAAATGAACATCGTCATTCTGATTTGTCTGTTTCTGATGAGGATTTTTTTGGTTCAGAGGATTCTGTCTCAGATATTGACACTGATAAATCGTCATATTTATTTAAAATGGACTTCGGTAGCTTTATGCATGGAAATTCTAGGTCTTATGACTGCTGCATCGGACGCGATCCCCTTTGCTCGTTTTCACATGCGACCTCTTCAGCTCTGTATGCTGAACCAGTGGGTGCAGGGATTATACAAAGATATCACAGTTAATATATTTAAATCCGATTGTACGACACTCTCTGACGTGGTGGACAGATCACCATTGTTTAATTCAAGGGGCTTCTTTTGTTCTTCCAACCTGGACTGTGATCTCAACAGATGCGAGTCTGACAGGTTGGGGAGCAGTATGGGGGTCTCTGACAGCGCAGGGGGTTTGGGAATCTCAGGAGGCGAGATTACCAATCAACATTTTGGAACTCCGTGCGATTTTCAGAGCTCTTCAGTCGTGGCCTCTTCTGAAGAGAGAATCGTTCATTTGTTTTCAGATGGACAATGTCACAACCGTGGCATATATCAATCATCAAGGGGGGACTCACAGTCCTCTGGCTATGAAAGAAGTATCTCGAATACTTGTATGGGCGGAATCCAGCTCCTGTCTAATTTCTGCGATTCACATCCCAGGTATAGACAATTGGGAAGCGGATTATCTCAGTCGCCAGACGTTGCATCCGGGCGAATGGTCTCTTCACCCAGAGGTATTTCTTCAGATTGTTCAAATCTGGGGTCTTCCAGAAATAGATCTGATGGCTCCTCATCTAAACAAGAAACTTCCCAGGTATCTGTCCAGATCCAGGGATCCTCAGACGGAGGCAGTGGATGCATTGTCGCTTCCTTGGAAGTATCATCCTGCCTATATCTTTCCGCCTCTAGTTCTTCTTCCAAGAGTGATTTCCAAGATTCTAAAGGAGCGTTCGTTTGTACTGCTGGTGGCTCCAGCATGGCCTCACAGGTTTTGGTATATGGATCTTGTTCGGATGGCCAGTTGCCAACCTTGGACTCTTCTGTTAAGACCAGACCTTCTATCTCAAGGCCCATTTTTCCATCAGGATCTCAAATCATTAAATTTGAAGGTATGGAGATTGAACGCTTGATTCTTAGTCATAGAGGTTTCTCTGACTCCGTAATTAATACTATGTTACAGGCTCGTAAATCTGTGTCTAGGAAGATACATTATCGAGTCTGGAAGACTTACATTTCTTGGTGTTCTTCTCATCAATTTTCCTGGCATTCTTTTAGAATTCCTAGAATTTTACAGTTTCTTCAGGATGGTCTGGATAAAGGTTTGTTTGCAAGTTCCTTGAAAGGACAAATTTCTGCTCTTTCTGTGCTGTTTCACAGAAAGATTGCTAATCTTCCTGATATTCATTGTTTTGTACAGGCTTTGGTTCGTATCAAACCTGTCATTAAGTCAATTTCTCCTCCTTGGAGTTTAAATTTGGTTCTGGGAGCTCTACAAGCTCCTCCTTTTGAACCTATGCATTCTCTAGATATTAAATTACTTTCATGGAAAGTTTTGTTTCTTTTGGCCATCTCTTCTGCTAGAAGAGTTTCTGAGTTATCTGCTCTTTCTTGTGAATCTCCTTTTCTGATTTTTCATCAGGATAAGGCAGTGTTGCGGACTTCATTTAAATTTGTACCTAAGGTTGTGAATTCTAACAACATTAGTAGAGAGATTGTGGTTCCTTCATTGTGTCCTAATCCTAAGAATTCTAAGGAAAGATCATTACATTCTTTGGATGTAGTAAGAGCTTTGAAATATTATGTTGAAGCTACTAAAGATTTCCGAAAGACTTCTAGTCTCTTTGTTATCTTTTCTGGTTCTAGGAAAGGTCAGAAGGCCTCTGCCGTTTCTTTGGCGTCTTGGTTAAAGTCTTTGATTCATCATGCTTATGTTGAGTCGGGTAGAACTCCGCCTCAAAGGATTACAGCTCATTCGACTTGGTCAGTTTCTACTTCCTGGGCATTTAGGAATGAAGCTTCGGTTGATCAGATTTGCAAAGCAGCTACTTGATCTTCTTTGCATACTTTTACTAAATTCTACCATTTTTATGTGTTTTCTTCTTCTGAAGCAGTTTTTGGTAGAAAAGTACTTCAGGCAGCTGTTTCAGTTTGATTCTTCTGCTTATAATTTCAGTTTTTCTCATTATAAGATTTAAACTTTGTTTGGGGTGTGGATTATTTTTCAGCGGAATTGGCTGTCTTTATTTTATCCCTCCCTCTCTAGTGACTCTTGCGTGGAAGTTCCACATCTTGGGTATTTATTATCCCATACGTCACTAGCTCATGGACTCTTGCTAATTACATGAAAGAAAACATAATTTATGTAAGAACTTACCTGATAAATTCATTTCTTTCATATTAGCAAGAGTCCATGAGACCCACCCTTTTTTGTGGTGATTATGATTTTTTTGTATAAAGCACAACTATTCCAATTCCTTATTTTTTATGCTTTCGCACTTTTTTTCTTATCACCCCACTTCTTGGCTATTTGTTAAACTTATTTGTGGGTGTGGTGAGGGGTGTATTTGTAGGCATTTTGAGGTTTGGAAAACTTTGCCCCTCCTGGTAGGAATGTATATCCCATACGTCACTAGCTCATGGACTCTTGCTAATATTAGCTATAATAATACTTGTATTATCATGTTTACATTGTTTTCTTTGTATCTTGTATTGAAAAGTGTACCTAGGTAGACTTAGGAGCAGCTGTGTGTTGCTGGAAGCTAGCTGCTGATTCAATGCTACACATATGTCATTGATTTACCAGATGTGCTTAGTTGTTTTGAAACTGAATGTCACTGTGTGTTTCACCCCTTTACAGCTCCGAAACAAATAGTTAAAGGGACACTGAACCCAATTTTTTTTTTTCTTTCATGATTCAGATAGAGCATGCAAATTTAAGCAACTTTCTCATTTACTCCTATTATCAATTTTTCTTTGTTCTCTTGCTATCTTGATTTGAAAAAGAAGGTATCTAAGTTTTTTGGTTCAGGACCATGGACAGCACATTTTTATTGGTGGATGAATGTATCCACCAATCAGCAAGGACAACCCAGGTTGTTCACCAAAAATGGACCGGCATCTAAACTTACATTCTTGCATTTCAAATAAAGATACCAAGAGAATGAAGAAAATTTGATAATAGGAGTAAATTAGAAAGTTGCTTAAAGTTTCATGCTCTATCTGAATCACGAAAGCTAAAATTGGGGTTCAGTGTCCCTTTAATAATGCACAATAATAAAAGTATTCTGAAATGGTGAAATTCTGAAATTGGTTTTCCTTCTTTATTTAAAAATTGTAAAAATAAGATGTGCCTTAAATGCATACATATCAGGATCGATCCCCGGCGAGGTCCACTCAGCCTTTCATCCTTCCGAGGTCGATAAAATGAGCAGCGCCTTGAGACCCTTACGGGTGATTAGCCGCGCTTTACAAGTACCCAATACATACATACATTAAAGAGACAGTATGATCAACATTTAACTTTCATGATTCAGATAGAGCATGTCAATTTACTTCTATTATTAAATTTGCTTCTCCTCCTGGTGTCTCTTGTTGAAGAATAAACGTAGGTGTGTGTGCACGTGTTTTTAGTACTGTATGGCAGCAGTATTTGCAACACGGTATAAGATTACTACAAACATACAAACCTTGTTGTAACCACAGCTGCCATAAACTGCTAAAAACGTGCACGCTCCTGACCACCTACTCTTTAAAGGATACAAGGAGAACAAAGCAAACTCTCTCTACTTTCTCTCTCAATCGTGAAAGCTGAATTTTTATTTACTGTTTGTGTCTTTAAGAATTAAAATAATATTTAAGGTACAATTATTAAATGAGAAAAGTATACAAGTAATAGCAGTAACAGCAAAATTCAACTGCTTAGTTTAATAAATTGTGTCTTCTTTTGCCAGCATTGGTGAAAGCTTCGGATCTTTACGCAGCAAGTTTATTTTGTCTAATACAACAAGTTAACATAATTTAGTGCTGAAAAATGATTACTTGATAAAATATCAGAGACAGATTTGTTTGGTATCAGTTACACAGTACAATTTACAACTGCCATAAACAGCTTGCGGTTTTAAAGGATGCAGATTTGTGAGTCAAAAAGCACAACAGAAAGCAAATAAATTGAACAGAAGAACTGTAAATGGTAATTACATGACAAAAGCGGCAATATTTTGTAATGCAGTAATTATTTATTAGTTGTTAAATCACTATAAACATCGGGGTAAAGCTGAATTATATTTTGCTTCTCAGCTCAGTAATGCAGGTTTTTGTTTTCTCATATAACGTATACTGAGCAAATTCAGTATTAGAAAATGTAACTATTTGAAGATAATTGTGTGAAAACCTCAGGTGCACCATCACGACATTATCTTATTAATGTAAAGTCATGCAAGGGCCACTCGTTGGCTCATTCTGAGAAGCCATGGTCCTCAGATTGTCAAAGATATGTGATATGATTTATCTGCAATTTGTGGAATGTTCCCAGTGTTGTATTTCGTTTGTGTGCTGCCCTAGGCATTGGTAAATCTACTGTCCCTAAATCTCTCCCCCTGAAACATTTTATCTTAATTGCCTTATATATTTCTTACAACCAGTGGCCAAGGACAAATGGAAGGGTCCTAAACCCTCACTGGACAACAAAGGATAACTGATGTATTATACAGTTAAGGAATAAAACATTTGGATAGTGTAGTAGTTAGGAGGCATGATGTCATACAAGCACCCCTCCATATTTGCTTTCTCTCTAAATTCTGCTGCCCTTGGCCCAGGTCTATGTGGCTTAGACCAAAGTATACTCCTGTCTGTTTATGATTTAAATCTCACTGTTCGCTTCAGTGGTCATTTGATTGCTAGCTTTGTTTTATCAATAAAATAATATAAATGTAAATATATTTGATAACAGCTAACCTACTGGTCCATCATAGTTGATGATATTGGACCACATGGTGGGAAGAGTTGCCATCCTTACCTCCTCCCTTTTTATAATGAAAGGCAAAAATGTATATATAAGGGAGATTATATAACGGATACCTATATTGCAACATGGCGGCAGCCATTACTTTATAGAAACCAAAGACTAAAACCTAACAATTTACACTCATAAGCAGCATTGCTGATTTTGAGCCTACCTAGGTATGCTTTTCAACAAAGGACAACAAGAGAATAAAGTAATTTAGATAGTAGAAGTAAATTGGAAAGTTGTTTTAAAATTGCAGGCTCTATCAGAATCATGACATTTTAATATTACTTTTACTGTCAATTTGAAACTGCATTATAACAAATAAATATATGGAAATGAGTGTATATAAAAGTATATTCGTATAATACAGTGAATATTACAAATATACTGTAATGAATGACTCATGAAGAATCAATACTTAACCATCTTAAGTGAAGACAAGAAGGGGGCTTCTCTTTTTTCTACTGCCCATGTGTGGATAACAAAGCATGTTCATACACCTGTTGCTATGAATAGGTGAGTTTATAGATCATACAGCAATATTGTAAATATTAGAGAGATAAACAAGTTTCTCTGATAAAGTCTTACATAAGCAATTTATATTGTTCAACAGAGTAAACGGGTTGTTGTCCATTCCCAGGCATCATGAAAGCTATAGATGTGCGCATGCCGCTACTAGGGTCTTAAAGTAGTGTACATGCCGCTACTAGGGTCTTAAAGTAGTGTACATGCCGCTACTAGGGTCTTAAAGTAGTGTACATGCCGCTACTAGGGTCTTAAAGTAGTGTACATGCCGCTACTAGGGTCTTAAAGTAGTGTACATGCCGCTACTAGGGTCTTAAAGTAGTGTACATGCCGCTACTAGGGTCTTAAAGTAGTGTACATGCCGCTACTAGGGTCTTAAAGTAGTGTACATGCCGCTACTAGGGTCTTAAAGTAGATGTTTCTAATTTAGTATCTGGAAAGTTGCCATTGTTTTAACTACAAGACCAGAGCAACATTCCCTACTCTCCTCACTCATAGCCCATCCCCATGGACTCCTCTCTGGAATGCAGAAGCTTGGTTTTCTATTGGTACAATTCATAAGTTCATGCAGGCATAGTAAGGTTAGTAAAAGTCTCAAACAAGAGTCAGCAAAAGAGCAATATGGTGCCCACACACCATAGCCATGTACATGGTTAGGATTGGTTAGCAAAGGTCATTTTTGTCTTGGAGACTAAAATAGAAGTGAAAGTAAAATGCAGAATACTATACTGAATTTAGACAATCAAGCTGCAATAGTTATAAAAGAAAACCTCAGATATGAAGCTGTAGTTTCATGCAGCTTCCAATTTGTGCTTCTTGTCATTTTCAGCATGTAAATATAACATAATTACCTGGGAAGATTCAGATCAAAGTTTTAGATAATCTCTGCATTTTAGGGGGAGGGGGCTTAGAACAACATAGAGCATAGCAAATATATTGCTTTTTAGGTAATTTCCCTATGACTATTATGGTTTTAGGGCAACATTTAAAGGGACACTCCAGAATTTTTATTGTTAAAAAAAAAAAAAGATAATCCCTTTCTTACCCTTTCCGCAGTTTTGCATAACCAACACGGTTATATTAATGTACTTTTTACCTCTGTGATAACCTTGTATCTAAGCCTCTGCAGACTGCCCCCTTATTTCAGTTCTTTTGAAAGACTTGCATTTTAGCCAATTAGTGCTGACTCATAAATAACTCCATGAGAGTGAGCACAATGCTATCTATATGGCATACGCATGAACTGGTGCTGTCTAGCTGGGAAAAACTGTCAAGATGCAGATAAGAGGCGGCCTTCAAGGGTTTAGAAATTAGCAGATGAACCTACCTAGGTTAAGCTTCCAACAAATATTACCAAGAGAACAAAACAAATTTGATGATAAAAGTAAATTGGAAAGTTGTTTAAAATTGCATACCCTATCTGAATCATGAAAGTTTAATTTTGACTAGACTGTCCCTTTAAATAAAGGCTCCTAAGAATGGCAAACATATCGTTATCCTTGGCCTGTACTTTCTTCCAGAGGAGAAGGAAGAGACTGTGAAGCAAATGAAAAATCCACAGTGTTAGCAGACTGTCATCATTAGAAGTATAGTGTGAAACCTATATATGTAGTACTGGTATGCCTTTTACACAATGCATTTATATTATGGAACAATAATATTGCCACATTTCTGAGCTTGAGGTATTTGCGTAAATGGGAAAGAGATCTCCAACAGGATATTGATGTTAAAGGATAGGAACAAGGTATACGAAGCAGCTGTTAACTGTGGGACCCTTTTTGAGTTGTACATCAAAAGGTTGTATCAATGGCACTTGGGGGGGCGATTTATCAATCTGTGGTGGACAGGGGCGTACATACACGCCCCTGTCTGCGGCAGCTTGCCACTGGCGGTCTGAATTCCGCTGGCAAAATTCAGCATTGCCCACGAGCACTATTTTGCGCTTGCGTACAATCCCACCCCCTGCCCACGCACAGCCATTCACGTGCAGGCAGGAGCTGTCAGGAGATTGAAATTTGCCACCTTAGAGGTCTGATGACCCCTGCTTGTTAAATACGGACTGCAGGTTCTCTTGTGATAACCTGCAGTTGTAGGGGGTCGAAAGACTTGCAAAGCTTTTGATAAATTGACCCCTTGGTACCCTCTAAATAGCATAGTGTGTTTCCGGATAGGTTAGGTCAATATTGAAGAGATTGTGGTCACACTGGCACTGTGGTGCATATTTTGGTGGTTATGCCCTAAGTCTCCTTTGGGCAAAAACTTTCCGGACTTGTATGCTTTTTGCCTCTACATTTCGTGATTCTCCTACTTTTGGATTGTTCCACCATTAGTCCCCTGGTCTTTCCCTACCTGCTAGGTATCTTTGCATATACTTGCTTATGGTGACAAAATCGAAATATGCGTGCAGCTGAAGATCTAAGGTGGTTCCGTCATTGTCCCAAGTCTTAGATATTGTTAACTACCTGAGGCAAATGGAAGACCATGTTTTCCTCACCACCAATAAGGGGGAAAGAGATTTGGGATTTATGGGATGGCATACATCAGAGAAATGCTGCTGTTTAACTATTTCTTCGGTGGCAGAGTTATATTTGGCTCATGGTAGCCCATGAACTAGTTCTGAGCCCCAAAGTATGCTTTTTATCATTAGTGGGGAGGCATGGGAACAAGGTTGAGGCAGCAGTGTGATTCCAGAGTTTGACTTTTTCAAAAAAAAAATTCTTCTTTTGCACAAGACTCCGTCCTTATTCTTATATTTACTTCTTTATATATCCTATGTTATCAATTTAGGTAGTAGCATATCACAAATAACATTGCAGAGATGCTGCCCAACTTTCTTTCAGTGGTGCTCTACCTCTTATAAGGTTCATTACATTCTTTTAGACTTATATTGTGATTTGTTGTTTCATAAGCCATTGCACAATAATATCATTTGCCTATAGGCTTTTTTTCCCTCCTGTGACTGTTAAAATTGTTCCATAAGTGACCTTTTGTTTGGCAAGAGGACCTCTTAGATGCTTGTAAAAAAAAATGAGGTTCCAGGCTCAATGACTTAGTCCTATCTTACTAAGGTCAACTGCCTTCCATATTCTTACCTCTGTTGTACTTGTTTGTTTTTCTTGAACCTCAAATAAAATAAATATAAAAAAAGAAAAGCCTGAAACATTGCCTGTTCTTTATAATGTTCTTTGTGCTAAACAAGCTTTTCCTGTTATATATGTAATTGGGCCAGTTTTATCTATTAACATTTTTTCTCTTCTAATGGATTGTTATGGTTTAGAAAACAAATTTTAAAATTCACAGAGCTTGCATATGTTTTATTTGCATGAAAATTAACAAATTTCAAATATGTGTTGTGATTATGGGAGATGTATGTAAGCCAAGGACTGTTGTGCTAGACCTTAGTGACATGGTATCAGTTATGTTTTTTTTGTTTTTTTTTGTTTAACCCCTTAATGACCACAGCACTTTTCCATTTTCTGTCCGTTTGGGACCAAGGCTATTTTTACATTTTTGCGGTCTTTGTGTTTAGCTGTAATTTCCCTCTTACTCATTTACTGTACCCACACATATTATATACCGTTTTTTTCGCCATTAAATGGACTTTCTAAAGATACCATTATTTTCATCATATCTTATAATTTACTATAAAAAAAAATTATAAAATATGTGGAAAAAATGGAAAAAAACACACTTTTTCTAACTTTGACCCCCAAAAACACCCATGCTAAATAGTTTCTAAATTTTGTCCAGAGTTTATAAATACCCAATGTTTACATGTTCTTTGCTTTTTTTGCAAGTTATAGGGCCATAAATATAAGTAGCAGTTTGCTATTTCCAAACCACTTTTTTTCAAAATTAGCGCTAGTTACATTGGAACACTGATATCTTTCAGGAATCCCTGAATATCCCTTGACATGTATATATATTTTTTTAGAAGACATCCCAAAGTATTGATCTAGGCCCATTTTGGTATATTTCATGCCACCATTTCACCGCCAAATGCGATCAAATAAAAAAAAAAGTAAAATTTTTCCAAATTTTAGGTTTCTCACTGAAATCATTAACAAACATTTTGTGCCATTATGGCACAAATGGTTGTAAATGCTTCTCTGGGATCCCCTTTGTTCAGAAATAGCAGACATATATCGCTTTGGCGTTGTTTTTAAGTAATTAGAAGTCCGCTAAATGCTGCTGCACACCACAAGTGTATTATGCTCAGCAGTGCAGGGGTTAATTAGGGAACTTGTAGGGAGCTTGTAGGGTTAATTTTAGCTTTAGTGTAGTGTAGTAGACAACCCCAAGTATTGATCTAGGCCCATTTTGGTATATTTCAGGCCACCATTTCACCGCCAAATACGATTAAATTAAAAAAAATAGTCAACTTTTTCACAAACTTTAGGTTTCTCACTGAAATTATTTAGAAACAACTTGTGCAATTATGGTACAAATGGTTGTAAATGATTCTCTGGGATCCCCTTTGTTCAGAAATAGCAGACATATATGGCTTTGGTGTTGCTTTTTGGTAATTAAAAGGCCGCTAAATGCCACTGCGCACAAAACGTGAATTATGCCCAGCAGTGAAGGGGTTAATTAGGTAGCTTGTAGGGAGCTTGCAGGGTTAATTTTAGCTTTAGTGTAGAGATCAGCTTCCCACCTGACACATCAGACCCCCTGATCCCTCCCATAGAGCTCTCTTCCCTCCCCCACCCCACAATTGTCCCCGCCATCTTAAGTACTGGCAGAAAGTCTGCCAGTACTAAAATAAAAGGTTTTTTTTTTTACTTTTTTTTTTTAAGCATATTTACATATGCTGCTGTGTAGGATCCCCCCTTAGCCCCCAACCTCTCTGATCCCCCCCCAAAACAGCTCTCTACCCCCCCCCCCCCACTGCCTTATTGGGGGCCATCTTGGGTACTGGCAGCTGTCTGCCAGTACCCAGTTTGCATATAAAAATGTTTTTTTACAATTTATTTTAGTTTTTTCTGTAGTGTAGCTCTCCCCCCCCCCCCAGATCAATCCCCCCAGATCCCTTAGATGATTTCCATTACGTTTTTTTTTTATTATTTTTTACAATAATATCCAAAATAGTTTCTGTAGTGTAAGCGGTTCCCACCCGCTCCCTCCCCGTGCACGCGCCCTCCCGCCGCCCCCTGTGCACGCGCCCCCGGTGATCCCGCCCCCCTCTCTGACTAAGAAGCCATCGATGGCCGCCCACCCACCTCCCATTTACGCTCCCACCCACCAACGAATGCGGCCATCGATGTCCGGTGCAGAGAGGGCCACAGAGTGGCTCTCTCTGCACCGGAGGGGCAAAAATTGTTATTGCAGGATGCCTCGATATCGAGGCATCCTGCAATAACCGGAAAGCAGCTGGAAGTGATCAGGATCGCTTCCAGCTGCTTTCCAAACCGAGGACGTGCAGGGTACGTTCTTGGTCGTTAAGTGACTTTTTTAAGAGGACGTACCCTGCACGTCCTCGGTCGTTAAGGGGTTAATCTACTTGGTAATGTACCAAACATGCAAATTTGAGCGTGTGTGTTTTATGAGTTGAATGGCCAATTTATTTTGTGCTAAATCACAATGCAAAGTGTCTGCATCTTTGCTGTGGCTTCAATAAAAATATATATATATATATAAAACATATACACATTTCATTAATAAAGCTGAAGCCATAATATGACTGTTGGCCTAAGTAACAGGGAAGTCATAGCATTTCTTGTAGATTGTGATCTTTTGTTTGGGTTTACCTGAAGCAATAAAAGCAATGCCTTCATATTGCATATTTATTTCTCTCCCAGCTTTCATACTGACTTGATTCCCTGTCATTATGTAGCAAATAAATGTGAAAGCTTGGCTCAGTTGTTGCAAACAATAAACATTCCCTCAAGAGTCATATTTTAAAGATTGTGTAATTATGTGTTTATGAGCAAACAGAGCCAATGTACAGTTGCATGACTGTGTCTGATATAAGGATTACACACGGTCAGTGATGCAGAGCTGAGATTGTATCAGTAGAAAAGATGATAATTACTCTGTTGACTCTAACTTTAAATGGTGTTATAATTCTAGGAATTACAGTGGTGCAGAGTGTAAAGGGATAGTGTCATGTATTACAGAACTCTCTGCATTAATAGAGGTTATGTTAAAAGTGGTTCCCTAATTAAATAGTGGTAATGGATCAAGACAGAAGCTAACTGAGGGTTTCTATTATATAACTCTGTGTGGCACATAGTGGCCTCCTGTATGTTTTATCTGGTCCTCTAGTTCCCTATATTAAAGAAAACAAAATAGGGCGTCAATCCAGGAAAGCTTTTCTGTGTAAAAAACTATGTAACAGAATATCCAGAAGAGCAGCCCCAGGGGATTATCATATCTCCATATCCTTAGAAGAAGACCTATCATCAGGTTGCCTTTTGGTTCTTATTCGGCTCCTTGACATTTGAATATGGACTGGTATTGTTGTCAACAATAATTTTGAGTCAAACTGTATCCTATAGAATATATTCACTGTGTAATTTGTGGTAATTGGTGGCTACTTATTGTCATTTGTGAATATAAAATTGCATATACAGTACATATATCTAGATCATTCCTACTCACATTTTATCACTACAACTGGGATTAGCGTATTAATTTTACTTAGTATATTATTGTCCATACCAATTGGAAGATTGTGGTTATAAGTTGGTCGCCCCATAGGAATAGGGTGTCCATATTGCAGCTTTAAAAAGGGACACATGAAAAATACATATGTCAGGGCTGTTTCCTGGGCTGTTTAAAGAACTGTTTTGTATAAGAACCCTGACATATGTATTTTTCATATGTGTCCCTTTTTAAAGCAGCAATATGGTCACCCTACCTAGGAATCATTGCGCTTAAGGGTATTGGTTGTTTAGAGAATCCAGGAAACCACAGAGGGAAAAAAAATCATTCAATCTTAGTTTAAAAATGTGTTAATTTTTAATAAACCATTAAATGAAAGCTGTTAAAGAGACATGAAACCCAAGCTTTTTCTTTCATGATTCAAATAAAGTATACCATTTTTTTTAACAACTTACCCATTTACGTGTCTTATCAAATGTGCTTAATTCTCTTGGTATCCTTTGTTGAAGGAGCTGAAATGCCCAACTGGGACATAGCTGAACACATTAGGTAAGCCAATGACAAGAAGCATATATGTGCAACCACCAATCACCTGCTAGCTCCCAGTAGTACCTTGCTGCTCTTGAGCCTACCTAGGTATACTTTTAAACAGAGGATGCCAAGAGAACAAAGCAAATTATATCATTTAAGTAAATTGGAAAGTTGTTTAAAATTGCATGCTTTGTTTGAATTATGAAAAAAAAGTAGGTGTTATGTCCCTTTAATACCCACATTGGTAATACTTTTGAAACCTCAACAGTTTAGTAGGGTCCTACCAGGTTTAGTGCTTTCTGTCTTCAGGTTGTCTTATTGCACCCTTATTGCACTGCATGGAATATGCATGGTAGTTTGTTTTATTTAAAGGGACACTCAGGTTAAATTACATTTTCATGATTCAGATACAGCATGTAATTTTAAACAACTTTCCAATTTACTTCCATTAAAAAAAATGTGCACAGTCTTTTATATTTACAATTTTTGAGACACCAGATCCTACTGAGCATGTGCAAGAATTCACAGACTATACGTATATGCATTTGTGATTGGCTGATTGCTATCACATGGTACAAGGGGAGTGGAAATATACATAACTTTGAAATTTGTTATAAAAAAATCTACTACTCATTTGAAGTTCAGACTAAGTGCTATTGTATTGTCTTGTTATCTTGCATTTGTTGATTATGCAAATCTAATGTGTTGACTGGTCCTTTAAATAATAAAGTAGCTTTATTACCATCTTGTATCATTTGAGTTAATGCCTTCAGCATTAAGATTACCAAATGTAATAATACATATATAGAGGATGAAAAGTCACCACCTTACATATACTGCTTTCCACTACCATCTAGAATGAAGCTTAAAGAAATATACGGCTAGATTACGAGTTTTGCGTTAGAGGCTATGCGGTGCTAACAAGCAGTTTTCCCTCACCGCTCACTTACCTGCAGCGCTGGTATTACGGGTTTTTACAAACCCGTCGTTAAAAGGCAAGAAGTGAGCGTTGAGCAAAATTTTGCTCATTACCGCACTCCAATACCAGCGCTGCTTAAGTCAGCGGTGAGCTGGTCGTACGTGCTCGTGCACGATTTCCCCATAGGAATCAACGGGGAGAGCCGGCTGAGAAAAAATCTAACACCTGCAAATAAGCAGCGTAAAACTCAGTAACGCAGCCCCATTGATTCCTATGGGGAAACACATTTTATGTCTACACCTAACACCCTAACATGAACCCCGAGTCTAAACACCCCTAATCTTACACTTATTAACCCCTAATCTGCCGCCCCCGACATCGCCGACACCTGCATTATATTTATTAACCCCTAATCTGCCGCTCCGGACACTGCCGCCACCTACATTATACTTATGAACCCCTAATCTGCTGCCCCCAACATCGCCGACACCTACATTATATTTATTAACCCCTAATTTGCCGCCGCCACCATCTACCTACACTTATTAACCCCTAATCTGCCGCCCCCAACGCCGCCACTATAATAAACATATTAACTCCTAAACCATCGCACTCCCGCCTCACAAACATTAGTTAAATATTATTAATCCCTAATCTGCCATCCCTAACATCGCTGCCACCTACCTACATTTATTAACCCCTATTCTGCCGCCCCCAACGTCGCCGCCACTATACTAAATGTATTAACCCCTAAACCTAAGTCTAACCCTAACACCCCCTAATTGAAATATAATTAAAATAAATCTAAATAAAATTACTATAATTAACTACATTATTCCTATTTAAAACTAAATACTTACCTATAAAATAAACCCTAAGCTAGCTACAATATAACTAATAGCTACATTGTAGCTAGCGTAAGGGTTTATTTTTATTTTACAGGCAAGTTTGTGTTTATTTTAACTAGGTACAATAGTTATTAAATAGTTATTAACTATTTAATAGTTACCTAGCTAAAATAAATACAAAAGTACCTGTAAAATAAAACCTAACCTAAGTTACAATAACACCTAACACTACACTATAATTAAATAAATTAACTAAATTAAATACAATTACCTAAATTAAATTAGATAAAGTACAAAAAACCCACTAAATTACAGAAAATAATAAACAAATTACAGATATTTAAACTAATTACCCTTAATCTAATAGCCCTATCAAAATAAAAAAAAAGCCCCCCCCCCCCCAATTAAAAAAACCCTAGCCTAAACTAAACTATCAATAGCCTTTAAAAGGGCCTTTTGTGGGGCATTGCCCCAAACTAATCAGCTCTTTTACCTGTAAAAAAAATACAAACAACCCCCCCAACAGTAAAACCCACCACCCACACAACCAACCCCCCCCCCAAATAAAATACTATCTAAAAAAACCTAAGCTCCCCATTGCCCTGAAAAGGGCATTTGGATGGGCATTGCCCTTAAAAGGCAGTTAGCTCTTTTGCAGGCCCAAACCCTAACCTAAAAATAAAACCCACCCAATACACCCTTAAAAAAACCTAACACTAACCCCCTGAAGATCGACTTACAGTTCTGAAGACCGGACATCCATCCTCAAGGAAGTGGCAGAAGTCTTCATCCAACCGGCCCGAAGTCCTCAACGAAGCCGGGAGAAGTCTTCATCCAAGCCGGGCGAAGTGGTCCTCCAGTTGGGCAGAAGTCTTCATCCAGACGGCATTTTCTATCTTCATTCATCCGACACGGAGCGGGTCCATCTTCAAGACATCTGACGCGGAGATGGCGTCCTTTAGATTCTGATTGGCTGATAGAATTCTATTAGCCAATCGGAATTAAGGTAGAAAAAATCCTTCAGCCAATAGGATTGAACTTCAATCCTATTGGCTGATCCAATCAGCCAATAGGATTGAGCTCGCATTCTATTGGCTGTTCCAATCATCAGCCAATAGGATTTTTTCTATCTTAATTCATCTTGGATGACGTCACTTAAAGGAACCTTAATTCGTCGGGTAGTCGTCGGATGAAGAGGATGCTCCGCGTCGGATGTCTTGAAGATGGACCCGCTCCGCATCAGATGGATGAAGATAGAAGATGTCGTCTGGATGAAGACTTCTGCCTGTCTGGAGGACCACTTCGCCCGGCTTGGATGAAGACTCCTGCCCGTCTGGAGGACCACATGCCCGGCTTGGATGAAGACTTCTCCCAGCTTCGTTGAGGACTTCGGCCCAGTTGGATGAAGACTTCTGCCGCTTCCTTGAGGATGGATGTCCGGTCTTCAGAACTGTAAGTCGATCTTCAGGGGGTTAGTGTTAGGGTTTTTTTTAAGGGTGTATTGGGTGGGTTTTATTTTTAGTTTAGGGTTTGGGCCTGCAAAAGAGCTAACTGCCCTTTTTAGGGCAATGCCCATCCAAATGCCCTTTTCAGGGCAATGGGGAGTTTAGGTTTTTTAGATAGTATTTTATTTGGGGAGTTGTTTGTGTGGGTGGTGGGTTTTACTGTTAGGGGGTTGTTTGTATTTTTTTTTTACAGGTAAAAGAGCTGATTACTTTGGGGCAATGCCCCGCAAAAGACCCTTTTAAGGGCTATTGATAGTTTAGTTTAAGCTAGGGGTTTTTTTTTTTGTTTTTTTTGGGGGGGGTGGGGGGTATTTTCATAGGGCTATTAGATTAGGTGTTATTAGTTTAAATATCTGTAATTTGTTTATTATTTTCTGTAATTTAGTGTTTGTTTGTTTTTTGTATTTTAGCTAATTTAATTTAATTTAGGTATTTGTATTTAATTTAGTTAATTTATTTAATTATATTGTAGTGTTAGGTGTTATTGTAACTTAGGTTAAGTTTTATTTTACAGGTACTTTTGTATTTATTTTAGCTAGGTAGTTATTAAATAGTTAATAACTATTTAATAACTATTGTACCTAGTTAAAATAAATACAAACTTGCCTGTAAAATGAAAATAAACCCTAAGCTAGCTACAATGTAACTATTAGTTATATTGTAGCTAGCTTAAGGTTTATTTTATAGGTAAGTATTTAGTTTTAAATAGGAATAATGTAGTTAATTATAGACATTTTATTTAGATTTATTTTAGTTATATTTCAATTAGAGGGTGTTAGGGTTAGACTTAGGTTTAGGGGTTAATACATTTAGTTTAGTGGCGGCGACGTTGGGGACGGCAGATTAGGGGTTAATAAATGTAGGTAGGTGGCGGCGATGTTAGGGACGACAGATTAGGGGTTAATATGTTACTAATGTTTGCGAGGCGGGATTGCAGCGGTTTAGGGGTTAATATGTTTATTATAGTTGCGGCAACGTTGGGGCGGCAGATTAGGGGTTAATAAGTGTAGGTAGGTTGCAGCAACATTGGGGGCGGCAGATTAGGGGTTAATAAATATAATGTAGGTGTCGGCGATGTTGGGGGCAGCAGATTAGGGGTTCATAAATATAATGTAGGTGGCGGCAGTTTCCGGATGCGGCAGATTAGGGGTTAAAAATGTTATTATAGTATTTGCGATGCGGGAGGTCCTCGGTTTAGGGGTTAATAGGTAGTTTATGGGTGTTAGTGTACTTTTTAGCACTTTAGTTATGAGTTTTATGTTACGGCGTTGTACCATAATACTCTTAACTACTGACATTTAAATGCGTTAGGGATTTTGACAGGGTAGGGTGTACCGCTCACTTTTGGGCCTCCCAGGACAGACTCGTAATACTGGCGCTATGGAAGTCCCATAGAAAAAAGACTTTATGAAGTTTACGTAAGTCGTTTTGCGTTAAGGCCAAAGAAGTGTGCAGTGACCCTAAACCTTGAAGACTCGTAATACCAGCGGGCGTAAAAAAGCAGCGTTAGGACCTCTTAATGCTGCTTTTTTACCCTAACGCACAACTCGTAATCTAGCCGATAGTACTGTACTGCTGTAAAAAAAAAGCAGGCTCCAACTAGAGACTACAGAAAAAAGTATTCTTTAGTTCAAATTGCAAAACACTGACATTTCTTTTTGTGTATTTTAGATGACATCCTTAAATGTACTGCAATAAAGAGGCTTTAAAGGGACTGTAAAGTCAAAATTACCCTTTCAAGATGCAGACACAGCATGCAGTTTTAAATAAAAAAGGATGCCAAGTGAATGAAGCAAATTTAACAAGAGAAAAACATTGGAAAATTGTTTAAAATTGCATGCTCTTTAAAAGCCCCCGATATTTAAATCACGAAAAATTGCAGTTTTGGCTTCGCCAATCTCGCAGTCCATGGGTCTGGCGATAGATTCCAAAAAGTGGGCTGAACCTTTCTGTTCTGACGAGTGGCGATGTGTCTCCCATAGCAAACAATAGGGATTGCGCCTACATCGCCACTTAGCTGTGATGTCAGTGGAGGGGAGCTGTCTTTAAAGTGTGTTTACAAAACATGGACTTTGCATTCGTGAAAAAAAATGGTTTTGGTGTAGTAACACTTCAGATTATGCATAAATAAACTAAGCTCCATTGTACATTCACTAGATTTGTCACGCTGGAAATTCTCGCCACTGAAAAGCTGGCAAGACTGATATGACTGAAAAGGTGCTTTGAATATTAGAAACTCACTGCGATGTTTCATCATTAAATTACAAGTTACTCCCATGAAACTCGCAGGGAACGCCTATATATTTGTGATGTCTACAATCTACTTTGCTAATAAAGACGACAACAAAAAACACCTTCCTATTAAAGCTATTGGAGCTGGGGGATTGTGGGTATATGATAGTTGTATATGCAATGTTTAAGTTATCTGTATTGTATAATGTTAAAATATGTATGTCTTGTCATGATTGTAAAAATCATGTATATGTCTTTGGCGTGTTTTTTTCTTTATTTAGGAAGAAGATTTTGTTTTTGCAATATTAATATTTCATATAAGACAGTAGCCGCGACTTCTGTTTTTATTTATGTATTGCTGATATAAGTTCTCACTGTTCTGGACATCATATACTTATATTATTGTGACAGCACTGTAACAAACGTGTTATACTTATAATATTGTGACCGCACTGTAACAAACGTGTTATACTTATAATATTGTGATAGCACTGTAACAAACGTGTTATACTTATAATATTGTGACAGCACTGTAACCAACGTGTTATACTTATAATATTGTGACAGCACTGTAACAAACGTGTTATACTTATAATATTGTGACCGCACTGTAACAAACGTGTTATACTTATAATATTGTGATAGCACTGTAACAAACGTGTTATACTTATAATATTGTGACAGCACTGTAACAAACGTGTTATACTTATAATATTGTGACCGCACTGTAACAAACGTGTTATACTTATAATATTGTGACCGCACTGTAACAAACGTGTTATACTTATAATATTGTGATAGCACTGTAACAAACGTGTTATACTTATAATATTGTGACAGCACTGTAACAAACGTGTTATACTTATAATATTGTGACAGCACTGTAACAAACGTGTTATACTTATAATATTGTGACCGCACTGTAACAAACGTGTTATACTTATAATATTGTGATAGCACTGTAACAAACGTGTTATACTTATAATATTGTGACAGCACTGTAACAAACGTGTTATACTTATAATATTGTGACCGCACTGTAACAAACGTGTTATACTTATAATATTGTGACAGCACTGTAACAAACGTGTTATACTTATAATATTGTGACAGCACTGTAACAAACGTGTTATACTTATAATATTGTGACAGCACTGTAACAAACGTGTTATAATATTGAGACCGCACTGTAACGAACGTGTTATACTTATAATATTGTGACAGCACTGTAACAAACGTGTTATACTTATAATATTGTGACAGCACTGTAACAAACGTGTTATACTTATAATATTGTGACAGCACTGTAACAAACGTGTTATACTTATAATATTGTGATAGCACTGTAACAAACGTGTTATACTTATAATATTGTGACAGCACTGTAACAAACGTGTTATACTTATAATATTGTGACAGCACTGTAACAAACGTGTTATACTTATAATATTGTGATTGCACTGTAACAAACGTGTTATACTTATAATATTGTGACTGCACTGTAACAAACGTGTTATACTTATAATATTGTGACAGCACTGTAACAAACGTGTTATACTTATAATATTGTGACAGCACTGTAACAAGCGTGTTATACTTATAATATTGTGACAGCACTGTAACAAACGTGTTATACTTATAATATTGTGATAGCACTGTAACAAACGTGTTATACTTATAATATTGTGATAGCACTGTAACAAACGTGTTATACTTATAATATTGTGACAGCACTGTAACAAACGTGTTATACTTATAATATTGTGACAGCACTGTAACAAACGTGTTATACTTATAATATTGTGACAGCACTGTAACAAACGTGTTATACTTATAATATTGTGACCGCACTGTAACAAACGTGTTATACTTATAATATTGTGACAGCACTGTAACAAACGTGTTATACTTATAATATTGTGACAGCACTGTAACAAACGTGTTATACTTATAATATTGTGATAGCACTGTAACAAACGTGTTATACTTATAATATTGTGACAGCACTGTAACAAACGTGTTATACTTATAATATTGTGATAGCACTGTAACAAACGTGTTATACTTATAATATTGTGACCGCACTGTAACAAACGTGTTATACTTATAATATTGTGATAGCACTGTAACAAACGTGTTATACTTATAATATTGTGACAGCACTGTAACAAACGTGTTATACTTATAATATTGTGACAGCACTGTAACAAGCGTGTTATACTTATAATATTGTGACAGCACTGTAACAAACGTGTTATACTTATAATATTGTGACAGCACTGTAACAAACGTGTTATACTTATAATATTGTGACAGCACTGTAACAAACGTGTTATACTTATAATATTGTGACCGCACTGTAACAAACTTGTTATACTTATAATATTGTGACAGCACTGTAACAAACGTGTTATACTTATAATATTGTGACAGCACTGTAACAAACGTGTTATACTTATAATATTGTGACCGCACTGTAACAAACGTGTTATACTTATAATATTGTGATTGCACTGTAACAAACGTGTTATACTTATAATATTGTGACAGCACTGTAACAAACGTGTTATACTTATAATATTGTGACAGCACTGTAACAAACGTGTTATACTTATAATATTGTGACAGCACTGTAACAAACGTGTTATACTTATAATATTGTGACAGCACTGTAACAAACGTGTTATACTTATAATATTGTGACAGCACTGTAACAAACGTGTTATACTTATAATATTGTGATAGCACTGTAACAAACGTGTTATACTTATAATATTGTGACCGCACTGTAACAAACGTGTTATACTTATAATATTGTGATAGCACTGTAACAAACGTGTTATACTTATAATATTGTGACAGCACTGTAACAAACGTGTTATACTTATAATATTGTGATAGCACTGTAACAAACGTGTTATACTTATAATATTGTGACAGCACTGTAACAAACGTGTTATACTTATAATATTGTGACAGCACTGTAACAAACGTGTTATACTTATAATATTGTGACAGCACTGTAACAAACGTGTTATACTTATAATATTGTGACAGCACTGTAACAAACGTGTTATACTTATAATATTGTGACAGCACTGTAACAAACGTGTTATACTTATAATATTGAGACCGCACTGTAACAAACGTGTTATACTTATAATATTGTGACAGCACTGTAACAAGCGTGTTATACTTATAATATTGTGATTGCACTGTAACAAACGTGTTATACTTATAATATTGTGACAGCACTGTAACAAACGTGTTATACTTATAATATTGTGACCGCACTGTAACAAACTTGTTATACTTATAATATTGTGACAGCACTGTAACAAACGTGTTATACTTATAATATTGTGATAGCACTGTAACAAACGTGTTATACTTATAATATTGTGACCGCACTGTAACAAACGTGTTATACTTATAATATTGTGACAGCACTGTAACAAACGTGTTATACTTATAATATTGTGACAGCACTGTAACAAACGTGTTATACTTATAATATTGTGACAGCACTGTAACAAACGTGTTATACTTATAATATTGTGACAGCACTGTAACAAACGTGTTATACTTATAATATTGTGACAGCACTGTAACAAGCGTGTTATACTTATAATATTGTGACAGCACTGTAACAAACGTGTTATACTTATAATATTGTGACAGCACTGTAACAAACGTGTTATACTTATAATATTGTGACAGCACTGTAACAAACGTGTTATACTTATAATATTGTGACCGCACTGTAACAAACTTGTTATACTTATAATATTGTGACAGCACTGTAACAAACGTGTTATACTTATAATATTGTGACAGCACTGTAACAAACGTGTTATACTTATAATATTGTGACCGCACTGTAACAAACGTGTTATACTTATAATATTGTGACTGCACTGTAACAAACGTGTTATACTTATAATATTGTGACAGCACTGTAACAAACGTGTTATACTTATAATATTGTGACAGCACTGTAACAAACGTGTTATACTTATAATATTGTGACAGCACTGTAACAAACGTGTTATACTTATAATATTGTGACAGCACTGTAACAAACGTGTTATACTTATAATATTGTGACAGCACTGTAACAAACGTGTTATACTTATAATATTGTGACAGCACTGTAACAAACGTGTTATACTTATAATATTGTGACAGCACTGTAACAAACGTGTTATACTTATAATATTGTGACAGCACTGTAACAAACGTGTTATACTTATAATATTGTGACAGCACTGTAACAAACGTGTTATACTTATAATATTGTGACAGCACCTGTAACAAACGTGTTATACTTATAATATTGTGACAGCACTGTAACAAACGTGTTATACTTATAATATTGTGACAGCACTGTAACAAGCGTGTTATACTTATAATATTGTGACCGCACTGTAACAAACGTGTTATACTTATAATATTGTGATAGCACTGTAACAAACGTGTTATACTTATAATATTGTGACCGCACTGTAACAAACGTGTTATACTTATAATATTGTGATTGCACTGTAACAAACGTGTTATACTTATAATATTGTGACAGCACTGTAACAAACGTGTTATACTTATAATATTGTGATTGCACTGTAACAAACGTGTTATACTTATAATATTGTGACAGCACTGTAACAAACGTGTTATACTTTAATATTGTGATTGCACTGTAACAAACGTTGTTATACTTATAATATTGTGACAGCACTGTAACAAACGTGTTATACTTATAATATTGTGATTGCACTGTAACAAACGTGTTTATACTTATAATATTGTGACAGCACTGTAACAAACGTGTTATACTTATAATATTGTGACAGCACTGTAACAAACGTGTTATACTTATAATATTGTGACTAGCACTGTAACAAACGTGTTATACTTATAATATTGTGACAGCACTGTAACAAACGTGTTATACTTATAATATTGTGATAGCACAGTAACAAACGTGTTATACTTATAATATTGTGATAGCACTGGAAACAAACGTGTTATACTTATAATATTGTGACCGCACCTGTAACAAACGTGTTATACTTACTACTATTGTGATAGCACTGTAACAAACGTGTTATACTTATAATATTGTGACAGCACTGTAACAAACGTGTTATACTTATAATATTGTGATAGCACTGTAACAAACGTGTTATACTTATAATATTGTGACAGCACTGTAACAAACGTGTTATACTTATAATATTGTGACAGCACTGTAACAACGTGTTATACTTATAATATTGTGACAGCACTTGTAACAAACGTGTTATACTTATAATATTGTGACAGCACTGTAACAAACGTGTTATATTATATATTGTGATCAGCACTGTAACAAACGTGTTATACTTCTAATATTGTGACAGCACTGTAACAAACGTGTTATACTTATAATATTGTGACAGCACTGTAACAACGTGTTATACTTTATAATATTGTGACAGCACTGTAACAAACGTGTTATACTTATAATATTGTGACAGCACTGTAACAAACGTGTTATACTTATAATATTGTGACTGCACTGTAACAAGCGTGTTATACTTATAATATTGTGACAGCACTGTAACAAACGTGTTATACTTATAATATTGTGACTGCACTGTAACAAGCGTGTTATACTTATAATATTGTGACAGCACTGTAACAAACGTGTTATACTTATAATATTGTGACAGCACTGTAACAAACGTGTTATACTTATAATATTGTGACAGCACTGTAACAAACGTGTTATACTTATAATATTGTGATAGCACTGTAACAAACGTGTTATACTTATAATATTGTGACAGCACTGTAACAAACGTGTTATACTTATAATATTGTGACAGCACTGTAACAAACGTGTTATACTTATAATATTGTGACAGCACTGTAACAAACGTGTTATACTTATAATATTGTGACAGCACTGTAACAAACGTGTTATACTTATAATATTGTGACAGCACTGTAACAAACGTGTTATACTTATAATATTGTGACAGCACTGTAACAAACGTGTTATACTTATAATATTGTGACAGCACTGTAACAAACGTGTTATACTTATAATATTGTGACAGCACTGTAACAAACGTGTTATACTTATAATATTGTGACAGCACTGTAACAAACGTGTTATACTTATAATATTGTGACAGCACTGTAACAAACGTGTTATACTTATAATATTGTGACAGCACTGTAACAAACGTGTTATACTTATAATATTGTGACAGCACTGTAACAAACGTGTTATACTTATAATATTGTGACAGCACTGTAACAAACGTGTTATACTTATAATATTGTGACAGCACTGTAACAAACGTGTTATACTTATAATATTGTGACAGCACTGTAACAAACGTGTTATACTTATAATATTGTGACAGCACTGTAACAAACGTGTTATACTTATAATATTGTGACCGCACTGTAACAAACGTGTTATACTTATAATATTGTGATAGCACTGTAACAAACGTGTTATACTTATAATATTGTGACCGCACTGTAACAAACGTGTTATACTTATAATATTGTGACAGCACTGTAACAAACGTGTTATACTTATAATATTGTGACAGCACTGTAACAAACGTGTTATAATATTGAGACCGCACTGTAACGAACGTGTTATACTTATAATATTGTGATAGCACTGTAACAAACGTGTTATACTTATAATATTGTGACCGCACTGTAACAAACGTGTTATACTTATAATATTGTGATAGCACTGTAACAAACGTGTTATACTTATAATATTGTGACAGCACTGTAACAAACGTGTTATACTTATAATATTGTGACAGCACTGTAACAAACGTGTTATACTTATAATATTGTGACAGCACTGTAACAAACGTGTTATACTTATAATATTGTGACAGCACTGTAACAAACGTGTTATACTTATAATATTGTGACAGCACTGTAACAAACGTGTTATACTTATAATATTGTGACAGCACTGTAACAAACGTGTGATACTTATAATATTGTGACAGCACTGTAACAAACGTGTTATACTTATAATATTGTGACAGCACTGTAACAAACGTGTTATACTTATAATATTGTGACAGCACTGTAACAAACGTGTTATACTTATAATATTGTGACAGCACTGTAACAAACGTGTTATACTTATAATATTGTGACAGCACTGTAACAAACGTGTTATACTTATAATATTGTGACAGCACAAGTAACAACTGTGTTATACTTATAATATTGTGACAGCACTGTAACAAACGTGTTATACTTATAATATTGTGACAGCACTGTAACAAACGTGTTATACTTATAATATTGTGACAGCACTGTAACAAACGTGTTATACTTATAATATTGTGACTGCACTGTAACAAACGTGTTATACTTATAATATTGTGACTGCACTGTAACAAACGTGTTATACTTATAATATTGTGACAGCACCTGTAACAAACGTGTTATACTTATAATATTGTGATTGCACTGTAACAAAACGTGTTATACTTATAATATTGTGACAGCACTGTAACAAGCGTGTATATACTTATATATTGTGACAGCACTGTAACAAACGTGTTATACTTATATATTGTGATAGCACTGTAACAAACGTGTTATACTTATAATATTTGTGTTAGCACTGTAACAAACGTGTTATACTTATATATTGTGACAGCACTGTAACAAACGTGTTATACTTATAATATTGTGATTGCACTGTAACAAACGTGTATACTTATAATATTGTGACAGCACTGTAACAAAAGTGTTATACTGTATAATATTGTGATGAGCACTGTACAAACGTGTTATACTTATAATATTGTGACAGCACCTGTAACAAACGTGTTATACTTTTAATATTGTCGACAGCACTGTAACAAACGTGTTATACTTATAATATTGTGACAGCACTGTAACAAACCGTGTATATACTTATAATATTGTGATAGCACTGTAACAAACTTGTTATACTTATAATATTGTGGACAGCACTGTAACAAACGTGTTATACCTTATAATATTGTGACAGCACTGTAACAAACGTGTTATACTTATAATATTGTGATAGCACTGTAACAAAACGTTGTTATACTTATAATATTGTGACAGCACTGTAACAAACGTGTTATACTTATAATATTGTGGATTGCACTGTAACAAACGTGTTTATACTTATAATATTGTGATAGCACTGTAACAAACGTGGTTATACTTATAATATAGTGACAGCACTGTAACAAACGTGTTTATACTTATAATATTGTGACAGCACTGTAACAAACGTGTTATACTTATAATATTGTGACAGCACTGTAACAAACGTGTTATACTTATAATATTGTGATAGCACTGTAACAAACGTGTTATACTTATAATATTGTGACAGCACTGTAACAAACGTGTTATACTTATAATATTGTGACAGCACTGTAACAAACGTGTTATACTTATAATATTGTGATAGCACTGTAACAAACGTGTTATACTTATAATATTGTGACAGCACTGTAACAAACGTGTTATACTTATAATATTGTGACCGCACTGTAACAAACTTGTTATACTTATAATATTGTGACAGCACTGTAACAAACGTGTTATACTTATAATATTGTGACAGCACTGTAACAAACGTGTTATACTTATAATATTGTGACAGCACTGTAACAAACGTGTTATACTTATAATATTGTGACAGCACTGTAACAAACGTGTTATACTTATAATATTGTGACAGCACTGTAACAAACGTGTTATACTTATAATATTGTGATAGCACTGTAACAAACGTGTTATACTTATAATATTGTGACAGCACTGTAACAAACGTGTTATACTTATAATATTGTGACAGCACTGTAACAAGCGTGTTATACTTATAATATTGTGACAGCACTGTAACAAGCGTGTTATACTTATAATATTGTGATAGCACTGTAACAAACGTGTTATACTTATAATATTGTGATAGCACTGTAACAAACGTGTTATACTTATAATATTGTGACAGCACTGTAACAAACGTGTTATACTTATAATATTGTGACAGCACTGTAACAAACGTGTTATACTTATAATATTGTGACAGCACTGTAACAAGCGTGTTATACTTATAATATTGTGACAGCACTGTAACAAACGTGTTATACTTATAATATTGTGACAGCACTGTAACAAACGTGTTATACTTATAATATTGTGACAGCACTGTAACAAACGTGTTATACTTATAATATTGTGACAGCACTGTAACAAACGTGTTATACTTATAATATTGTGACAGCACTGTAACAAACGTGTTATACTTATAATATTGTGACAGCACTGTAACAAACGTGTTATACTTATAATATTGTGACAGCACTGTAACAAACGTGTTATACTTATAATATTGTGACAGCACTGTAACAAGCGTGTTATACTTATAATATTGTGACCGCACTGTAACAAACGTGTTATACTTATAATATTGTGACAGCACTGTAACAAACGTGTTATACTTATAATATTGTGACAGCACTGTAACAAACTGTGTTATACTTATAATATTGTGATAGCACTGTAACAAACGTGTTATACTTATAATATTGTGACAGCACTGTAACAAACGTGTTATACTTATAATATTGTGATAGCACTGTAACAAACGTGTTATACTTATAATATTGTGACAGCACTGTAACAAGCGTGTTATACTTATAATATTGTGACAGCACTGTAACAAACGTGTTATACTTATAATATTGTGACAGCACTGTAACAAACGTGTTATACTTATAATATTGTGATAGCACTGTAACAAGCGTGTTATACTTATAATATTGTGACAGCACTGTAACAAACGTGTTATACTTATAATATTGTGACAGCACTGTAACAAACGTGTTATACTTATAATATTGTGATAGCACTGTAACAAACGTGTTATACTTATAATATTGTGACAGCACTGTAACAAAGCGTGTTATACTTATAATATTGTGACAGCACTGTAACAAACGTGTTATACTTATAATATTGTGACAGCACTGTAACAAGCGTGTTATACTTATAATATTGTGACCGCACTGTAACAAACGTGTTATACTTATAATATTGTGACAGCACTGTAACAAGCGTGTTATACTTATAATATTGTGACAGCACTGTAACAAACGTGTTATACTTATAATATTGTGACAGCACTGTAACAAACGTGTTATACTTATAATATTGTGACAGCACTGTAACAAACGTGTTATACTTATAATATTGTGACAGCACTGTAACAAACGTGTTATACTTATAATATTGTGACAGCACTGTAACAAGCGTGTTATACTTATAATATTGTGACCGCACTGTAACAAACGTGTTATACTTATAATATTGTGACAGCACTGTAACAAGCGTGTTATACTTATAATATTGTGACCGCACTGTAACAAACGTGTTATACTTATAATATTGTGACAGCACTGTAACAAGCGTGTTATACTTATAATATTGTGACAGCACTGTAACAAACGTGTTATACTTATAATATTGTGACAGCACTGTAACAAACGTGTTATACTTATAATATTGTGACAGCACTGTAACAAACGTGTTATACTTATAATATTGTGACAGCACTGTAACAAACGTGTTATACTTATAATATTGTGACAGCACTGTAACAAGCGTGTTATACTTATAAAATTGTGATTGCACTGTAACAAACGTGTTATAATAATGTGACTGCACTGTAACAAACGTGTTCTATATTAATAACACGTTTGTTACAGTGCGGTCACAATATTATAACACGTTTGTTACAGTGTGGTTGCAAATTACATCATATTAATCCATACAGTTTGTTGGATGTGTAACAGGAAATTATTTTCTCAAGTTTTTGTGCACATTCTATTATAAAAATAGGTGGTAAAAGATGGCGGTATCCGTACAAGAATATGTTAGGATATGCCAGCATTCATGACTAGTTACACAGCGAGAATAAACTATACAGGAACAATATGGTTAACAGAGACTTATTATTTTCTTCAAAGAGTCCAAACAAAAGAAATTGTTTGTAAATTTAGGTGGAGTAACTTGTAATAAAAATAAATGCCATTTAGTATCTGTACTTAGCTGCATAGGTCTCATTGTATAAGAAGTATTATATTTATACAGATTGTATTTTTAGATCTTTTTTTCATATGGAAAAATAATACATTATTTCAAAATACAAGCTTTGCACAAATAACTTAATAATCAGTGTTTTCATTTAAAGGGACAGTAAAAGTAAGTAATAGTTTTACAGTATTGTGCAGTTTGTGTAGCTTAAAAGAAGCTTACTAGGCACTTTTTAAACTATCCGCTAGATTTAGAGTTTTGTCTGTAAAGAACCGCGTAGCTAACGCTGCTTTTTTTCCCAGCGCACCCTTAAGACAACGCTGGTATTTAGAGTTGTCTGAGGGGCTGCGTTAGGCTCAGAAAAGGGTGCGTTGAGCCTAATTTAGCTCCATTTCAACCCTCAATACCAGCGTTGCTTACGGTAGCGGTAAGCTGGAAAAACGTGCTCGTGCACGATATCCCCATAGGAAACAATGGGGCTGTTTTGGCTGAAAAAAAACCTAACACCTGCAAAAAAGCAGCGTTCAGCTCCTAACGCAGCCCCATTGTTTCCTATGGGGAAACACTCTCTAAGTCTGCACCTAACACCCTAACATGAACCCCGAGTCTAAACACCCCTAACCTTACACTTATTAACCCCTAATCTGCCCCCCCCGCTATCGCTGACACCTGCTGTATATTATTAACCCCTAATCTGCCGCTACGTACACCGTCGCAACCTACATTATCCCTATGAACCCCTAATCTGCTGCCCCTAACATCGCCGACCCCTATATTATATTTATTAACCCCTAATCTGCCCCCCCCCCCAACGTCGCCTCCACCTTACCTACACTTATTAACCCCTAATCTGCCGACCGGACCTCGCCGCCACTATAATAAATGTATTAACCCCTAAACCGCCGCACTCCCGCCTCGCAAACACTAGAATAAATAGTATTAACCCCTAATCTGCCCTCCCTAACATCGCCGCCACCTACCTACAATTATTAACCCCTAATCTGCCGCCCGCACCGTCGCCGCTACTATAATAAAATGATTAACCCCTAAACCTAACTCTAACCCTAACAGCCCCCTAACATAAATATAATTTAAATTAAACTAAATAATATTCCTAAAATTAACTAAAATAATCCTATTTAAAACTAAATACTTACCTAGAAAATAAACCCTAATATAGCTACAATATAATTAGTAATTACATTGTAGCTATTTTAGGATTTATATTTATTTTACAGGCAACTTTGTATTTATTTTAACTAGGTACAATAGCTATTAAATAGTTAATAACTATTTAATAGCTACCTAGTTAAAATAATTACAAAATTACCTGTAAAATAAATCCTAACCTAAGTTACAAATACACCTAACACTACACTATCATTAAATTAATTAAATAAATTACCTACAATTAGCCAACTTAAAATACAATAAAATAAACTATTCTATAATACAAAAAAAACAAACACTAAATTACAAAAAATAAAAAAGAATTACAAGATGTTTAAACTAATTACACCTAATCTAAGCCCCCTAATAAAATAAAAAATCCCCCCAAAATAAAAAAATGCCCTACCCTATTCTAAACTACCAAAATAATCAGCTCTTTTACCAGCCCTTAAAAGGGCTTTTTGCAGGGCATTGCCCTAAAGTAATCAGCTCTTTTACCTGAAAATAAAAATACAATACCCCCCCAACATTACAACCCACCACCCACATACCCCTACCCTACTCTAACCCATCCAAACCTCCCTTAAAAAAACTATCGCTAACCCCCTGAAGATCATCCTACATGAGTCGTCTTCACCCAGCCGACTTCCCGACGAATGAAGGTTCCTTTAAGGGACGTCATCCAAGATGGCGTCCCATCAATTCCGATTGGCTGATAGAATTCTATCAGCCAATCGGAATTAAGGTAGGAAAAATCTGATATGCTGATGCAATCAGCCAATCAGATTGAAGTTCAATCTGATTGGCTGATTCAATCAGCCAATCGTATTGAGCTCGCATTGTATTGGCCGATCGGAACAGCCAATAGAATGCAAGCTCAATACGATTGGCTGATTTTTTCTACCTTAATTCCGATTTGCTGATAGAATCCTATCAGCCAATCGGAATTGAAGGGACGCCATCAAGGATGACGTCCCTTAAAGGAACCTTCATTCGTCGGGAAGTCGTCGGTTGAAAATGATGGCTCCGCGTCGGCTCCTTTGAATATCGCTCTGCTCCGGATGGATGAAGATTGAAGACATCGCCTGGATGAACACTTCTACCGGATGGAGGACCTCTTCTTGCCCCGCTTGGATGAACACTTCTACCGGTTGAAGGATCTCCTCTGCGCACCTTGGATGAAGAATTCGGCTCGGCTGGGTGAAGACGACTCAAGGTAGGATGATCTTCAGGGGGTTAGAGTAGGGGTATGTGGGTGGTGGGTTGTAATGTTGGGGGGTATTGTATTTTTATTTTCAGGTAAAAGAGCTGATTACTTTGAGGCAATGGCCCGCAAAAGCCCTTTTAAGGGCTGGTAAAAGAGCTGATTACTTTGGTAGTTTAGAATAGGGTAGGGCATTTTTTTATTTTTGGGGGATTTTTTATTTTATTAGGGGGCTTATATTAGGTGTAATTAGTTTAAACATCTTGTAATTCTTTTTTATTTTTTGTAATTTAGTGTTTGTTTTTTGTATTATAGAATAGATTATTTTATTGTATTGTAAGTTAGCTAATTGTATGTAATTTATTTAATTAATTTAATGATAGTGTAGTGTTAGGTGTATTTGTAACTTAGGTTAGGATTTATTTTACAGGTAATTTTGTAATTATTTTAACTAGGTAGCTATTAAATAGTTATTAACTATTTAATAGCTATTGTACCTAGTTAAAATAAATACAAAATTGCCTGTAAAATAAATATAAATCCTAAAATAGCTACAATGTAATTATTAATTATATTGTAGCTATATTAGGGTTTATTTTCTAGGTAAGTATTTAGTTTTAAATAGGAATATTTTAGTTAATTTTAGGAATATTATTTCTTTTAATTTAAATTATATTTATGTTGGGGGGTGTTAGGGTTAGAGTTAGGTTTAGGGGTTAATAATTTTATTATAGTAGCGGCGACGGTGCGGGCGGGAGATTAGGGGTTAATAATTGTAGGTAGGTGGCGGCGATGTTAGGGAGGGCAGATTAGGGGTTAATACTATTTATTCTAGTGTTTGCGATGCGGGAGTGCGGCGGTTTAGGGGTTAATACATTTATTATAGTGGCGTCGAGGTCCGGTCTGCAGATTAGGGGTTAATAATTGTAGTTAGGTAGCAGCGACGTTGGGGGGGGCAGATTAGGGGTTAATAAATATAATATAGGGGTTGGTGATGTTAGGGGCAGCAGATTAGGGGTTCATAGCTATAATGTAGGTGGCGGCAGTGTCCGGTCGGCAGATTAGGGGGTTAAACAATTTTATTAGAGTGGCGGCGATGTGGGGGGGCCTCGATTTAGGGGTACATAGGTAGTTTATGGGTGTTAGTGTACTTTGTAGCACAGTAGTTAGGAGCTTTATATTCCGGCGTTAGCCCATAAAGCTCTTAACTACTGACTTTTTTGGCGGTAGGAGTCTTGTCAGTAGAGGATCTACCGCTCACTTCTTCCAAGACTCCAAATACCGGCGTTAGGCAGATTCCATAGAAAAGATAGGATACGCAATTGGCGTAAGGGGATCTGCGGTAGCCTCGAGTCGCGGTAAGGAAGTGAGCGTTAGACCCTTTCCTGGCTGACTCTAAATACCAGTGGGCGGCCAAAAGCAGCGTTAGGACCCCTTAACGCTGCTTTTGACGGCTAACGCAGAACTCTAAATCTAGCCGTATATTTTTTTATGAGAATTTTCCCCCCCAACTTCCACCATTTCTCTGTTATTTCTCTCAGTTGAAGCATTGGGCTTCATGTATCAACAGCTATGCGGACAAGGTACTCAACTTGAGAACCTGTCCAAGCGGCTTTGTAACAAACAGGCAGTAGACCCTGTATGTCTGCTACCTGTATGCACCATTACACAGTCTCTTAAGTGTGTAATGCTGCCCCCTTCACTTGAGTGACCAATTGCGTGAGAGAAGGACCTGTCAATCACCCTGAGTGAGCGTATTTGGGGTGATTTCAATCCGATTTCCTGACCGATTCTTACATTGTGGGAAGCAGGCTCTCATGTGCTTATGCTGCTTAGTACATTGAGCCCTTTGGTTTTTGTTTTGTTTTCTAAAGCCAGCACCTTCATTCAGTATGGGAGAGCACCACATTATAGTGACTAGCACTGCAGATGTAGCTGTAATTGACCAAACAACCCACTGATGTGCTTTTTTTAAAATAAAGTTTAAACATTTAAGTGCCCAGGAAGCCTCTTAAAAAGTATTAGAGCATTTTATTATTTTACTGTAGCTTACATATAACTGTATTTTACCCCTGAAAAATAATTAAACACATAGTTAAAGTCAGGTCCAGAGCAACAATGCATTATAGGGACACATCTGGTGAGCCAATGACTAGAGATTTATGTGTGAGTTTTATGTAAATAGTTACTAATTACCAGGTACCTCACAGTTATGCATTGCTGCTCCTGAATCTACCTAGTTATGCTTTTCTACAAAGGTTATCAAGAAAACAAAATACATTTGCTAGTATAAATACATTTTAAAAACATGTTAAAATGACATGCTCTATCTGAATAATGAAAGTATAAGCTTCCCTGTGTGCCTTTAAGCTACTCTTCAATGTAGTGCTATGTACAGGTAGCTAAAAAAAAATTGGAGGGCTGGGCAAATAAATGGGATCTAAAATGTAATATTACCAAGAGAAACAGTATGCATATAGGATCTAAAAACCCAAAGGGCAATTATAGAGGCCCATTTATCAAGCTCCCTATGGATCTTGTGGGCCCGTGTTTCTGGAGAGTCCTCAGACTCGCTAGAAACAGCAGTTGTGCAGCAGCCGTCTAAAGACCACTGCTCCATAACCCTGTCCGCCTGCTCTGAGCAGGTGGACAGGAATCGCCACAATTTAACCCGATCAAGTATGATCTGGTTGATTGACACCCCCCTGCTGGCAGCCGATTGGCCGCGAGTCTGCAGGGGGCGGCGTTGCAGGTCCGACAGACATTTGATAAATAGGCCTCCTAATCTTAATGGTACATTACTGACTGTAACTAAAGAGGAACAAGACTTAGGCATTATTATTTCAAATTATTAAAAATGTGGTAGACAGTACAGCCAGAAAGGCCAGTCGAATACTTGGTTGCATTGGGAGAGGTATTAGTAGCAGAAATAGCAAGGTTCTTATGCCACTTTACAGATCACTAGTTAGATTAGTCTGGAATTCTGTATACAGTTCTAGAGACCATGGCCTCTATTTATCAAGCTGTAAACCGCAAATACGCTGGAATTCCGCAGCGTATTTGTGGCGAGCCTGATTCGCCTTAGTTATCAAACCCTACAGACCGGCAAAAGTAGAATTTTGTGACGTAACATACGATCCGCCGGACTCAGTCCGACACAGATCGATGCTTACGTCACTACAGATGTTCCGCAAGTTCGGCACTATCTGACTACTTTTGGAAGTTATCAAATTCCTACCAGGTACGCTCTGCACTTTTCCGGCCCAGCGTACCTGGTTTTGGCGGCGGATGCCATAGGAATCAATGGGAGTCTGAAAGCAGCGAAAGCTCATGTTCGCTGCTGCCCGATATCCCATTGATTTCTATGGGAAATGTCTACACCTAACACCCTAACGTGTACCCCGAGTCTAAACAACCCTAATCTGCCCCCCCTACACCGTCTCAACTAAATAAAGTGTTTAACCCCTAAACCGCCGCTCCCGGAGCCCACCGTCACCTACATTATACTTATTAACCCCTAATCCCCCCCCCCTATACCGCCACAACTCTAATGTATTAACCCCTAAACCGCCGCTCCCGGAGCCCACCGCAAATCTAATAAAGTGTTTAACCCCTAATCTGCCGCCCCGGCCTACACCGCTGCCACCTACATTATATTTATTAACCCCTAATCTGCTGCCTCCAACGTCGCCGACACTATATTAAATTTATTAACCCCTAAACCTAAGTCTAACCCTAATACCCACTAACGTAAATATAATTTAAATAAATCTAAATAAAATAACTCATTAACTAAATTATTCCTATTTAAAACTAAATACTTACCTATAAAATAAACCCTAAGCTAGCTACAATATAACTAATAGTTACATTGTAGCTAGCTTAGGGTTTATTTTTATTTTACAGGCAACTTTGTATTTATTTTAACTAAGTAGAATAGTTAGTAAATAGTTATTAACTATTTAATAACTTCCTAGTTAAAATAAATACAAATATACCTGTAAAATAAAACCTAACCTAAGTTACAATTACGCCTAACACTATACTATAATTAAATAAATTCCCTAAACTAAATACAATTAAATACAATTAAAAACAATTATCTAAAGTACAAAAAAAACAGTAAATTACAGAAAATAATAAAATTAAAAAAAAGCCCGCCAAAATAATAAAAATCCCTACCCTATACTAAATTACGAATAGCCCTTAAAAGGGCCTTTTGCGGGGCATTGCCCCAAACTAATCAGCTCTATTACCTGTAAAAAAAATACAATACCCCCGCAACATTAAAACCCACCACCCACACTCCCAACCCTACTCTAAAACCCACCCAATCCACCCTTAAAAAAACCACTAACACTAACATCTTGAAGATCACCCTACCTTGAGACGTCTTCACCTAGCCGGGCCGAAGTCCTCCACGAAGCCGGGCGAAGTGGTCCTCCAGACGAGCAGAAGTCTTCATCGAAGACGGCCAGAAGAGGTCCTCCAGACGGGCAGAAGTCTTCATCCAGGCGGCATCTTCTATCTTCATCCATCCGGCGCGGAGCGGGTCTATCTTCAAGCCATCCGACGAGGAGCATCCTCTTCCAACGACATCCGACGACTGAATGAAGGTACCTTTAAGTGACGTCATCCAAGATGGCGTCCCTTGAATTCCGATTGGCTGATAGAATTCTATCAGCCAATTGGTATTAAGGTAGGAAAAATCCTAGGATTGAGCTCGCATTCTATTGGCTGTTCCAATCAGCCAATAGAATGCAAGCATTGGATCAGCCAATAAGATTGACCTTCATTCCTATTGGCTGATTGCATCAGCCAATAGGATTTTTCCTACCTTAATTCCATCAGCCAATCGGAATTAAGGTAGGAAAAATCCTAGGATTGAGCTTGCATTCTATTGGCTGTTCCAAGCAGCCAATAGAATGCAAGCTCAATCCTATTGGCTGATTGGATCAGCCAATAGGATTGAACTTCAATCCTATTGGCTGATTGCATCAGCCAATAGGATTTTTCCAACCTTAATTCCAATTGGCTGATAGAATTCTATCAGCCAATCAGAATTCAAGGGACGCCATCTTGGATGACGTCACTTAAAGGTACCTTCATTCAGTCGTCGGATGTCGTTGGAAGAAGATGCTCCGCGTCGGATGTCTTGAAGATGGAGCCGCTCCTCGCCGGATGGATGAAGATAGAAGATGCCGTCTGGATGAAGACTTCTGCCCGTCTGGAGGACCTCTTTTGGCCGGCTTCGATGAAGACTTCTGCCCGTCTGGAGGACCACTTCTCCCGGCTTCGTGAAGGACTTCGGTCCGGCTGGGTGAAGACGTCTCAAGGTAGGGTGATCTTCAAGGGGTTAGTGTTAGGTTTTTTTAAGGGGGGATTGGGTGGGTTTTAGAGTAGGGTTGGGTGTGTGGGTACTATTAGTTATATTGTAGCTATCTTAGGGTTTATTTAGTTTTAAATAGTAATAATTTATTTAGATTTAGTTCAATTATATTTAAGTTAGTGGGTGTTAGAGTTAGTGTTAGACTTAGGTTTAGGGGTTAATAATTTAATATAGTGGCAGCGGTGTAGGGGGGCAGATTAGGGGTTAATAAATATAATGTAGGTGGCGGCGGTGTGGGGGGGGCAGATTAGGGGTTAATAAATATAATGTAGGTGGCGGCGGTGTAGGGGGGCAGATTAGGGGTTAATAAATATAATGTAGGTGGCGGTGGGCTCCGGGTGCGGCGGTTTAGGGGTTAAACACTTTAGGTGCGGCGGGGTCCGGGAGTGGCAGGATAGGGGTTAATAACTTTATGTAGGTGGCGGCGGTATAGGGGGCGGAAGATTAGGGGTTAATATGTATAATGTAGGTGGCGGTGGGCTCCGGGAGCGGCGGTTTAGGGGTTAATACATTTATTAGAGTTGTGTTGGGCTCGGGGAGCGGCGGTTTAGGGGTTAATACATTTATTAGAGTTGCGGTGGGCTCCGGGAGCGGCGGTTTAGGGGTTAATACATTTATTTAGTTGCGGCGGTATAGGGGGTAAACAGTATAGTATAGTGTGGGTGTTTAGTGACAGGGTACCAAGAAAGCTGTAAAAAAGCCGAAGAGCAGCGAGATCGATGACTGTTAGTTAACAACAGTCCGCTGCTCATCGCCCCGTACTTGGTGCGCTGTTTTTTGACAGCTTTTTTGATAATTTTGGAGTACGTATTCAGGTCCGCGGTAGTGATGTTAGGCGAACTTAGGTGAGCGTATTGGTGCCGTTGAATGCAAGAAAGTCGACGGCTTGATAAATAGAGGCCCTTATCTCCAGAAGGATATAAATAAACTAGAAACTGTCCAAAGGAGGGCTACTAGAATGGTACATGGTCTAAAATACAAAACATACAAATAAAGACTCTGATCTAGATATGTATAGTTTAGGGGATAGAAGGGAAAGAGGTGACATGATAAAAACCTTCAAATATATTAAAGGGACTTAATAAAGTGGAAGCTGAAAGCATTTTCAGGAAAAATGGGAGTAAGCATTTTTTTTTTACAGAAAAGTGTGGTGGATTCATGGAATAAACCTCTAATAGAGGTGGTAAACACAGGGACTGTAAAATAATTCAAATATGCCTGTGACATGCATAAGGCTATCCTAAGTCAAAGTAACATGTAATATATGTAGACTTGATGGGCCTTTTGGATCTTATCTACTGTTCAATTCTGTTTCTCACATGATCAACTTTTCAGTTGTTAACATTTTAAGCATAGTTTTAGGACCACATATATCAGTAGACAAATAAGCATGTTTTTGGAGTTATTATTAAGTTTTATAAAACCTTTCTTACAACTTGTCTGCCTTTCTTTACACAGAGAACAATGTAGGAGCAAGTCCTGTAAAAAACACGGTTTTGACCATGCATGAAGGTGCATTCTCTATAAAAAAAAAAAAACAGGTCAAAAGTCATGATCTCGTTTGAACATCTTCTATGCAAATACAATGTGATGGATCAGGTTCACGCTTTACAGTATTAGTACTATTGAAATCCAGTATAAGAAGGTATCATAAATACTTCTAACTGAAACATTATTGTTTTCAGATCAAACATAACTGGAAACTGAACCTTTACAATCAGTAAATGTGAATAGTGTTAAAAAAAACAACAATACTTGTAAAAATTAAAAATGACAATATAGTTATTAAGCAGTCATGCCTTCATACAAATGACATTTAGATGGTTTACAGTAGGTTCCATTTTGAACTTTTTGACATGATCATGGCAGCAGGAAAATAGCCAAAAATGTACCTTTCGGACAGAAAAAGACCGAAAAAGGCCTCAGCCCATATATTGTGATCGACCCCAAAATCTGAACATGCCTCAAAAAAGCCACGCAAACCACTTTGTACAATTCTACTAACAGACTGAAGTGCACACCAGTATGAGAATTGTAAGGAGTAAAACATTGACATTAAATTAAAATGCAAATCTATAATGCATATGGAAAAGCAGTAATTAAAAAACTAAAAACACATAACTACAAAACAACTATGTTTGTCCCATTAAATATTATAAATACTACGTTAAAGTTTATTGCTTGCCTATAGCCACCTGCTATAATGCGTTCCCAATTATTTGAAATAGTTGCTTTTGGCTGATGAAACTACCACTGATACTGAATTCTCAATACTGCAGTATTGGCAATAGAAAAGCTATGCAAAAGAGAGACTGCAGCAGATATCAACCTCCCCTTTGGGGGGTGAGAGTTAGAGTGCAGTGTTCCTGCAGGAGCTTTGAATACATCATCAGCACAATCATTACATGTATGAAGCAACTAGTACATGTTTGCTCAGGTGTCTGTGTTTCCATAGATAAAAATGCTAACACAAATAGCATGCACTAATCATGCGCATGTATTGCTACCAGCAAGTTTGCTCAGTGGGATATATTGCTTAGTTGTGCTTGTTTATATGACCACATATAACTGATTTTTATAGGGTAAGTTTACAAAATATTTTTTTTTATTGTTTCCTTCAGATGAGCAAACCTGAAGGTTTTGAAAACAAACCAATTTTTTTTTTTTTTTTTTTACTAAGTAGCAAATTAATTTCCAGTTAACTTTTATTGCTTCATCTTGCAGCGATGTTGTTTGTTTTCAGGACCATTTCGTGCTGTTCCCATAAGATAAAGCTGTTGTGTAAGAGTTTTGCAACAGTGAATTGCAGTTTAGCTGGGTTAGAGAAACCTGAAACGAAAACATTATGTGATACTTTTATGTTTATTTTTATAAACTTTGCCAAAGCTTCCAGGGAAATGTATGATTTTATATCAGCATGTGGCATAACTATTTTTGTACAGTTTAGAGTAAGAATATCTTTATTAAAATCAACTGCAACCTGAACAAAACCAAAAAAAATTCAGTTCTAATTATTTTGTTTATATGGTTTTCTCGAGCACAGAATAATATCTCAGATTTGTGACATTGAAGTGCAAAAATTACATCCTCTAAATTCATAAACCTCTGTAAAAGCAGTTAAACACATAAATACTTTAGAGCATGTAACTTAATTCATGGCTCAGATAGAGGGGGATATTTATCAAAGCCTCAACTATGCTGCATTCGCCGGCATCAATACGCTCGCCTAACATCGCGGCCGCAGACCTGAATACGATCTCCATATTTATAAAAAAAGACGCACACCAAGTACGGGGCGATGAGCATCGTACTGTTGTTAGCTAACAGTCATCGATCTTGCTGCTATTCGTCTTTTTACCAACTTTATTTATACCCTGTCACTAAACACCACCACTATACTAAAATGTTTAACCCCTATCCCGCCGCTCCCGGACCCCGCCGCAACTTTAATAAAGTTATTAACCCCATCTCGCCGCTCCCCGACACTGCCGAAACCTAAATAAAATGTATTAACCCCTATCCCGCCGCTCCCGGACCTCGCCGCCACTAAATAAACATATTAACCTCTAAAACTCTGGCCTCCCACATCACTACCTTTGAATAAACCCTTAAACCGCAAGCCCCCCACATCGCCATAAACTAAATTAAGCTATTAACCCCGAAACCTAACAACCCGCTAACTTTACATTAAAATTAAAACATCACTATCTTAAAATAAATTTAAACTTACCTGTAGAATTAAAAGAAACCAATTCTAAACTATTAATTAACCTACCCTAACTATTATACTAAAAGCAATTAAATTAACTATATTACATATTAAAAAAACCCTAACCCTACTCAAATTATTTAAATCTACTATTAAAAATGACTAAATTACAAAAAATACAAAACACTAAATTCCAGGGGGGAAGAACCACAGTATCAAAAATAAAAACGAATTACAGGTAGCCCTCAGTTTACGCCGGGGTTAGGTTCCAGAAGGAATAGTTGTAAATCGAAACCGTTGTAAATTGAAACCCAGTTTATAATGTAAGTCAATGGGAAGTGAGGGAGATAGGTTCCAGGCCCCTCTCAAAATTGTCATAAGTAACACCTAATACATTATTTTTAAAGCTTTGAAATGAAGACTTTAAATGCTAAACAGCATTATAAACCTAATAAAATAATCACACAACACATAATATATAATTAAACTAAGTTAAATGAACAAAAACATTTGCTAAACAGCATTATAAACCTAATAAAATAATCACACAACACAGACTTCACTTGCATTTTTATCTGCTCGATAGCTCAGGTCTGGTTAAACTGATTAATTTCAACTTGCTTGGCTTTGCTGCAACACAAGCGGACAGCTGCACCTACTGTCTATTTTGAGAAATGCACTGCTTCTCAATGCTTTTCAATAGCAGTCACATGACTGGAAAAAAAGTTTGTTATTCTGAAACGGTGTAAACCGAGGGCCACCTGTACACCTAATCTAATAGCCCTATCAAAATAAAAAAGGCCCCCCAAAATAAAAACCCCCCAGCCTACAATAAACTACCAATGACTATTAAAAGGGCCTCTTTCACCTGTAAAAAAAAAATACAAACACCCCCCAACAGTAAAACCCACCACCCAACCTACCAACCCCCCCAAATATAAAGTCTATGTAAAAAACCTAAGCTCCCCATTGCCCTGAAGAGGGCATTTGTATGGGCATTTAGCTCTTTTACCTGCCCAGACCCTACTCTAAAAATAAAACCCACCCAAAAAAAAATTAAATAAACCTAACACTAACCCCCAACGATCCACTTACAGTTTTTGAGGTTCCACTTGAAGGATCCATCCAGCCGGCAAGAAGTCTTCATCTGGGCGGCCTCTTCCATCTGGGCACCGGATGTCTTCAGGATAGACCCGCTCCGCGCCGGATGGATGAAGATAGAAGAGGCCGCATGGATGAAGACTTCGCCGGATGGATGAAGATGGAGGAGGCCGTCCGGATGAAGATTTCTTGCCGGCTGGATGGATCTTTCAAGCGGAACTTCAAAAACTGTAAGTGGATCGTCAGGGGGTTAGTGTTAGATTTATTTAAGGGTTTTTTGGGTGGGTTTTATTTTTAGAATAGGGTTTGGGCAGGTAACAGAGCTAAATGCCCATACAAATGCCCTTTTCAGGGCAATGGGGAGGTTAGGTTTTTGAGATAGGCTTTTTATTTGGGGGGTTGGTTGGTGGGTTTTACTGTTGGGGGGTGTTTGTATTTTTTTTTACAGGCGAAAGTGCTGATTTCTTTGGTTGGTAGTTTATTGTAGGCTAGGGGTTTTTTTTTATTTTGGGGGGGGGCTTTTTATTTTTATAGGGCTATTAGATTAGATGTAATTCGTTTTTATTTTTGATACTGTGGTTTATTTATTTTTTTTGTAATTTAGTGTTGTTGTTTTTTGTAACTAAGCGTTTTTTTTTGTAATTTAGTAATTTTTAATAGTAGATTTAAATAATTTGAGCTGGGTTAGGGTTTTTCAATATGTAATATACAGTAGTTAATTTAATTGCTAGTTTAATGTAATTTTAGTATAATAGTTAGGGTAGGTTAATTAATAGTTTAGAATTAGTTTCTTTTAATTCTACAGGTAAGTTTAAATTTATTTTAAGATAGGGATGTTGTAATTTTAATGTAAAGTTAGCGAGTTGTTAGGTTTAGGGGTTAATAGCTTAATTTAGTTTATGGTGATGTGGGGGGCTGGCGGTTTAGGGGTAATAGGTTTAGTTAATGGTAGTGATGTGGGAGGCCAGAGGTTTAGGGATTAACACATTTATTTAGGTTGCGGCGGTGTCGGGTGCGGCAGAATAGTGGTTAATAACATTATGTAGGTGGCGGCGATGTCGGGGGGGCGGCAGATTAGGGGTGTTTAGACTCAGGGCTTATGTTAGGGTGTTAGGTGTAAACGTTACTTGTTTTCTACCATAGAAATCAATGGGATATCTGGCAACGTCGAACACAAGCTTTCGCTGCTTTCAGACCCCCATTGATTTCTATGGCATCCGCGGCCTCCAGGGTGGTGGTTTGAAAACCAGGTACGCTGGGCCGGAATAGCCACGAGAGTACCTGTTAACTATTTGATAACTTTGAAAAAGTGTCAAATAGTGCAGAATGTGTATTTGGAACATCTGTAATAACGTAAGCATCGATCTGTGTCGGATTGAGACCGGCGAATTGTATGTTATGTCACAGATTTCAACTTTTACCGGTCTGTAGGCTTTGATAACTAGTTTGGATCAAGCTTGCCACAATTACGCTGCGGAATTCCAGCGTATTTGCGGTTGACGGCTTGATAAATATCCCCCAGAGAATACAATTTTAAGCAACTTTCCAATTTACTTCTACTATTTAATTTGATTAAATCTCTCAGTGTCCTTTGCTGAAGAAGCAGCAATGCACTTCTGGGGGCGAGCTGAAGGTATTGGGTGAACCAATAACATAAGGCATATATGTGCAGCCATCAATCAGCAGATTCTGTGACTACCTAGGTATCCTTTTCAACAAAGGATTCCAAGAGAACAAAACAAATTAGGTAATAGAAGTAAATTGGAAAGTTGTTTAAAATCACATGTTCTCTTAGAATCCTGATAGAAACAATTTTGGTTTCTTTTCCCTTTAAGGTATGAGATCAAAAGTAAAATGGCAAATTAGACTGGCAATATGATTATTTTATTCTGTTAAATCTAATGTCTGTAATCTTCATGACTATAAATATATTGAGGAAGATGATGAATAATTTGTAATAATAATGACTAGTGATCTGTAACAGCTTGTTGTGCCTGTGGTGTTGCAACTCATTTTCTAGTAGAGCAAATAAGGGAAGCAAAGGGTAGGATTGCAGAGAAATAAAGGGTACTTTCCACCTATTAATGGGATAGCTTAACGTAAAAATAATCTGCTGTATTTCATTAGATTCTATTTTCTTATTTTGGTCCATAATCAAATCAGTTTGAGTTTGCCACACAATAACATTATATACACTTGCAGCTCGTGTGATTTGGCTTCCTTTTGTGTCATTCTAGTGCATTAGAAGAGCTGCTATTTGAATTGAAGTAAACAATGTTTGTTGGCTGTTATTTTGTGTGTCTGCTTTTGCCTGCCTTACAATAACCTTCATTTTACTTTTTAGACTTATTTCAGACCTTCACAAAAGACAGAAATGTCAAACTAATTTCTTATGAAGGGCTGAGTTTTGCATTGATGTAGGAATGAAGGGCCGAATATATAACATATACACCTGCGCAAACAAGAAAAAAGCAGGAACAAATAAAGGACTTTATATAATGTAATAAATGTTATGTTTTCCAATTCTTAAAACAACAGCAAAAGAGGAAAACTGTATACACAAAGGTGTTTCTGTAATGTTATAAGTGTAATTTATTACACTTTCTTACAACAATAAAGATAATAAAGGAAATATTTTGCATAAACAAAGAACTTCACGTAATGTTATAAATGAAATGTATCGCTTACAACGTTAACAAGAAGGGAAAATTCTCTCCCTAGCACCAAATTTACTCTCTCTAGCCTCCCCATTATCTCTCCCTAATACCCTATTTTCTCTCCCCAGCCCCCCCCCCCCCTTTATCTCTCTTTGGCACCTCATTTTCTCTCCCAAGTATCTGTCCCAAGCTCTCCTCACCGCACCTCTACTGAAAGTACAACTAAGGATAGTCCTTCCTCTGGCCTCACCACCGCCTGGTAGGTGATGTGATAGTCTGCCTACTGCAGTCGTAGTAAAGTTTAATTTTATAGGCTAGGTCTAGTTTTTAAGGCACCAGGTGCTCCCTGAACAGTGTGTTTTGTGAGCCATGTTGTATCCTATATGTGTTCAAGAGTGGGAAAGACAGGCCAGATCTGAGAGCAAAGAAGGGTTGTTTTATTTTAATAACATAATTCTTTAAGACATATTATGCATATGCACATGCATATAACACATAAGCAACAGTATTACCTAAACTTTACCAGATCAGACGTGGTTTTTCACGCAGACATTTGCAGGGTCTGCCATTGAGGAATTATCTTTAAAAAGGGCAGTTCCTGCAAGTGGTGAGATGTCTCCTATAGAAAGTTATGGAGCTCACTGGAAAGGGAAACTTCACTGGGTAGAGCGAAGTTAGCAGTGAGAAGGGGGCACAGTTTAAAAATGAGATCCTGCATTAAAAACAAATCACATTGAGCTGCTTTCTCCATATAGCATCTTACATTCACCTTTATTTTCGTATACATGTGTTTTTCTATGAGAGTATTGACTATTATGTGTATTTTGTCACAACCTCACCACCTTTTAGTTTGCAAGAAAAAACTGTGAGATTTGTTGGGCGGAAATGTTTAGACACTTACACTTGAATTTAAGAGACAATTTCATACACGACCATGAGTTAGATAAGACATTGTATAATATAGTTACCTTTTCTTCAGTTCATTTTTTTTTGTGTGTTTATATTCACATACGGCTAGATTACAAGTTTTGTCGGTAAAAACTTGCGTTGCTAACGAGCCTTTTTTTTCCAGCGCTCACTTTAAACAACGCTGGTATTACAAGTTTTCTGAATGGTTGCGTTAGCCTCAGAAAAGTGAGCGTTAAGCAAATTTAGCGGCACTTCTACCTGTAATACCAGCGTTGTTTACGGTAGCGGTAAGCTGGCAAAACGTGCTCGTGCACAATTTCCCCATAGGATACAATGGGGCTGAGCTGGCTGAAAAAAAACCTAACACCTGCAAAAAAGCAGCGTTCAGCTCCTAACACAGCCCCATTGTTTTCTATGGGAAAATACTTTCTAAGTCTACACCTAACACCCTAACATGAACCCGAGTCTAAACACCCCTAACCTTACACTTATTAACCCCTAATCTGCCGCCCCCGACATCCTCGCCACCTGCATTATATTATTAACCCCTAACCTGCCACTCCGGGCACCGCCGCCACCTACATTATACCTATGAACCCCTAATCTGCTGCCCCTAACATCGCCGACACCTACATTATAGTTATTAACCCTTAATCTGCCGCCCCCAACGTCGCCGCCACCTAACTACAATTATTAACCCCTAATCTGCCGACCGGACATCGCCACCACTATAATAAATGTATTAACCCCTAAACCTAAGTCTAACCCTAACACCCCCCTAACTTAAATCTATTTTTAATCAATCTAAATAAAATTACTATAATTAAATAAATTATTCCTATTTAAAAATAAATACTTACCTATAAAATAAACCATAAGATAGCTACAATATAACTAATAATTACATTGTAGCTATTTTAGGATTTATATTTATTTTACAGGCAACTTTGTATTTATTTTAACTAGGTACAATAGCTATTAAATAGTTAATCACTATTTAATAGCTACCTAGTTAAAATAATTACAAAATTACCTGTAAAATAAATCCTAACCTAAGTTACAAATACACCTAACACTACACTATCAATAAATTAATTAAATACATTAACTACAATTATCTAAAATAAAATACAATTAAATAAATTAAACTATAGTACAAAAATAACACTAAATTACAAAAAATAAAAAAATATTACAAGAAGTTTAATCTAATTACAACTAATCTAATCCCTCTAATAAAATAAAAAAGCCCCCCAAAATAATAAAATTCCCTATCCTAACCTAAATTACAAATAGCCCTTAAAAGGGCCTTTTGCGGGGCATTACCCCAAAGTAACCAGCTCTTTTACCAGCCCTTTAAAGGGCTTTTTGCGGGCATTGCCCCAAAGTAATCAGCTCTTTTACCTGTAAAAAAAGAAATACAATACCGCCCCCAACATTACCACCCACACACCCCTACTCTAAAACCCACCCGATCCCCTCTTAAAAAAACCTAACACTACCCCATTGAAGATCACCCTACCTTGAGCCGTCTTCAGCCAGCCAGGCACCGATGGGGCAGAAGAGGACATCCGGACCGGCATAAGTCTTCATCTGATCCGGCCAGAAGTCTTCATCCGATAGGGGCAGAAGAGGTCCTCCATCCAGCAGAAGTCTTCATCCAAGCGACATCTTCTATCTTCATCCATCCGGCGCGGAGCGGGTCCATCATGAAGACATCCGACACGGAGCATCCTCTTCTTTCCGACGACTAACGATGAATGAAGGTTCCTTTAAATGACGTCATCCAAGATGGCGTCCCTCAAATGGCGTTCCTCTTCTGCCCCATCGGTGCCCAGCTGGCTGAAGACGGCTCAAGGTAGGGTGATCTTCAATGGGGTAGTGTTAGGTTTTTTTAAGGGGGGATCGGGTGGGTTTTAGAGTAGGGGTGTGTGGGTGGTGGGTTGTAATGTTGGGGGGGGTATTGTATTTCTTTTTTTTACAGGTAAAAGAGCTGATTACTTTGGGGCAATGCCCCGCAAAAAGCCCTTTTAAGGGCTGGTAAAAGAGCTGGTTACTTTGGGGCAATGCCCCGCAAAAGGCCCTTTTAAGGGCTATTTGTAATTTAGGTTAGGATAGGGAATTTTATTATTTTGGGGGGCTTTTTTATTTTATTAGGGGGATTAGATTAGGTGTAATTAGATTAAACTTCTTGTAATATTTTTTTATTTTTTATAATTTAGTGTTTGTTTTTGTACTATAGTTTAGTTTATTTAATTGTATTTTATTTTAGATAATTGTAGTTAATTTATTTAATTAATTTATTGATAGTGTAGTGTTAGGTGTATTTGTAACTTAGGTTAGGATTTATTTTACAGGTAATTTTGTAATTATTTTAACTAGGTAGCTATTAAATAGTTATTAACTATTTAATATCTATTGTACCTAGTTAAAATAAATACAAAGTTGCCTGTAAAATAAATATAAATCCGAAAATAGCTACAATGTAATTATTAGTTATATTATAACTATCTTATGGTTTATTTTATAGGTAAGTATAAAGTATAATAATTTATTTAATTATAGTAATTTTATTTAGATTGATTAAAAATAGATTTAAGTTAGGGGGTGTTAGGGTTAGACTTAGGTTTAGGGGTTAATACATTTAATATAGTAGCGGCGACGTTGGGGGCGGCAGATTAGGGGTTAATACCTGTAGGTAGGTGGCGGCGGCGACATTGGGGGGGGCAGATTAGGGGTTAATAAAATGTAACTAGTGTTTGTGAGGCGGGAGTGCGGCGATTTAGGGGTTAATACATTTATTATAGTGGCGGCGATGTCCGGTCGGCAGATTAGGGGTTAATAATTGTAGTTAAGTGGCAGCGACGTTGGGGGCAGCAGAGTAGGGGTTAATAAATATAATGTAGGTGTCGGCGATGTCCGGTCGGCAGATTAGGGGTTAAATAATTTTGCGTTTTCTCTCTGAATCACAAAAGAAATAATTTGGGTTTCATGTCCCTTTGAGTTTGAGAACTGTGGGTTTTCCATTCTAGAGAAATAAAAGAGCATGTTGCAGGCCATATATCTGTCCCTAATTGACTTCAACATAGATGAGTTAAAAACCTGCAAAACAATGCATGTTTGTCCAATATAACCTAATATGTTCTTATTGCATGATTGCTGAAAAATCCCTTTAAAGGGACAGTCAACACCAGAACTTTTGTTGTTTAAAAAGATAGACAATCCCTTTATTACCCATTCCCCAGTTTTGCATAACAAACACAGTTATAATAATACATGTTTTATCTCTGTAATTACCTTGTATCTAAGCTTCTGCTGACTGCCCCCTTATTTCAGTTCTTTTGGCAGACTTGCATTTTAGCCAAACAGGGCTCACTCCTAGGTCACTTCACGTACATGAGCTCAATGTTATCTATATGAAACATATGAACTAATGCCCTCTAGTGGTCAAATATATATTCAGATTAGAGGCAGTCTTCAAGGTCTAAGAAATTAGCATATGAACCTCCTAGATTTAGCTTTCAACTAAGAATATGAAGAGAACAAAGCAAAATTGGTGATAAAAGTAAATTGGGAAGTTGTTTAAAATGACATGCCCTATTTAAATCATAACAGTTTTTTTGGACTTGACTGACCCTTTAAGCATAATTGTGGTTATAAAAATATTCTTTAAGGGTTAAATTAAAATGCAAACCTCTCAAATGTATCTACAGCTGCTGTTTGAGTCATAAACAAACAATATAATGTACCTACCCACTGTTTCAATAGTAGGAAGTAATATGTGTCTACAAACAATGCATTACATGTACATTTTTTTAATTAGAGTCTTTGATCCCTTTTATTAAAGAACACCTTTCCCTTATTGCAGGGGGGACCCAGCGACTACCACGTACGATTGGTGTAGCTCTGGCGAAGGAACTCATCTTTGCTGCACGTGTCCTAGATGGCAAAGAAGCAAAAGAATTTGGGTTGGTTAGTCATGTAGTGGAACAGAATGATGATGGAGATGCTGCTTATAAAAGAGCTTTGGCCTTGGCCCGAGAATTTATACCTCAGGTAGAAATATTTGACTTCTGATAGCATGACCATATAAATATCTAAAACATTAGCTCTGGTATAATCTGATTCTTAATAACCACAGGAAAGAATCTGGTTATGTGGAAAATATATTACAAAATTTGTAATCAGTCCAAAAATAAAACAACTTTATTTGCCTTATTCTACTGACCTAGTAAATGGACTTCATTGTATAAAACTGCAATATAGAGAGATACACTGCTATACAAGGAAACATAAAATATGCAGTCTAATGAGAGGTAAATTCGACACAGTTTTAACCCCTTACCCTATAACAGCTATAAAACCCATGCCATTTCTGCATGCCTCAAGCAGTTTGGTATTCAGAAATAGTGCCGTTTCGCCACTGTCAGCAAGACCTGCGCTGTTACAAGGCTTTCGGGGGTATAACAGTGCAGGTCTCCCCGACAGTAGCGAGACTGCACTGTTCCTGTATGGCCACACTGCTTTAGGCATGCAGTAATGTCATGATCTCACAGCTGTTAGCGAGACCTGTGCTGCTTTTACACCCCTAAAGCACAACAGACAGACAATGTACAGGGTACGTTAGCTGTCATTAAGAGGTTAAACAGCTTTCCAATCTACTTATATTAGCAAATCAACCTTGTTTTCTTGGTATACTTTGTTGTGAGCATATTTCGGTAGACTCAGGAGCGTGTATGTGTTCTGAGCACTATGTGAGAGCAGTATTTGAAACATATAGTGCTCAGGAAAGTGCACACCAAGAGAACAAATTACATGTGATAATAGATGTAAATTGGAAAGTTTATTAAAATGTAATGTTCTGTCTGAATCATGACATTTTGACTTATATGTCATTTAAGTACAATGAAGTACACAATGAAATGAGAATTGTATTCAGGCAGTGTATGTAATGTAATATGGTTAACAATTCTTTTAGTAATATTATGTCCCGTGATATCCAGAAGTTTAGTAAATGATGTAAGCTACTGAGCTTTCACTGGAGGATTTTATCTTTATAGCTTGGACAAGAGGCCTTGCTCCGCTGACATATTTCATATGAGCCATGCTTTATTGATACACACATTTTACCTGATGCCCAGATCATATACATAAAAACACACATTAAGGTTTCAACTCACCAACAATCCAAATTGAAATGAAAAATGATTTTCTTAACAGAAAGAGGCTCAATAACAATTAGTAATATAATTACCAACTAGTAATAATACAGCTTTTAAATATATTTTTTTTGTAAATTAATATTATTATTGTGATTATTTAAATTCTCCTGAAGCTTTAACATAATAGTGAGATTTATCTTACCTAAAATATGTTTTATTAATCACATAACTTGTAAAGAATCTGAGAACGCACACTTGTTACTTTGAAGAAGTAGTCACCATTAATCCAATAGTATAGTAAACCATTTTAGTATCAATTTACCTAAGGCATGAGTTATGCATTTTGCATTTTCATGTGTTGTGTTATGATTAGTACAGTATCAGTTTGATGTGCTATCTCTTTATCCTTGACACACTAAAGTAGCTTTGGAAAATGTATTTTTAGTATATCCAGTAGACAACATGTGTTTTGTGCCCATTGGCACCTGGCAGGCACAGAAACGTGATTCATCTATCTGACATAAAGTAACCGTAAGCCATCTCAATACCTATGCTTGTGATATGACTTTTATAATAATTTTTTAGAGATTCTTTTATGGTTAGCAAAGCAATTAACACTATACTGCTCCGGGGATGAAAAGTATTAGATAACCTAGTTAAACTAAAATATGTGCATTTACGTAAATATGTATGTAAGTTTGCCCTCAGGCCTCCAAACCTGCTTCTTAGTACAGCCATTTCCTTAAAAAGTTGTACACTATGTACTGTGTTTTTACATAATACACTTTGTCTTGTTAACAGGCTTTGTGGTATTTGATTCTCAGGCAATTTATGACTGAAAATATGTTACAGAATGCAATATATTTGCCAAATTGTTTTAAAATGATCTAAAAGTCTTATGTATAAGAATATATTGAAAAGAAAAGTAAAAACTGCGTAAAATGATGATCCAAATTAAATATTTTTAATTTGCAAAAAATATAAAGATAAAAAAACTAATTTTGTCAGGTCTAAGAATTATAGATTATATCATTGGCCAAAACAGCAAACTGGTTAAACAGATGGAAATTCCAGAAGATGATGTAACGTATAATAGCACTAAACTCTTATCATGTCTTGTCAACTGGTTTGAACATGTCGGAAATATATTAGATATACAGTTTTTAAAGCATTTACTTGGAAGTGAGATCACAGTTATGGCTTGTTTTTCCTTTTATTACAAGGACATCTTTATATATGTTTTAACTTCCTTTTCTCTAAACGTTTAGGGGCCTATAGCACTGAGAATGGCTAAATTAGCAATAAATCAAGGGATCGAAGTAAGTACATTTTTGTTTATTCTTTGTTATACACTAAGTAATACCTGCATGAAACTAAACATATTATATTAGTTTTGCAATTTATTAGAAGCTTATTAAAAGTGAATTGCTGTCTTATCTTAATGCATGAACGCTATAAACATATAAGCATAGATTCCAGTCCTCCCACTAAGGGTGTGCATTAATAATTTTTTTATACGTTTCAAAAATCAAAGCTACTTTAAACAAATATTTCAGTCCTATCACTACAATGATGCTGTTAGCACTTGGATAACATTTACATCTTTATTTTTACTACTAGTGCTAAAAAAAGTAAATAATGTTCACAGAAGTAATGCTTAATAAAGTAATGGCAAAGCTACACATAATAAAAAAAAACTTTGTATCGTTGAGCCTTCTATGAAATGGATTTCATTACCTAACAATCTGCATTATCATATATTTTAATATATATTTATTTATACAGCATGTAACAACTTGCAATGTTTACCCTGTTCAGTGCCAAAATACTGTATATTACAGCCTCTCTTGGAAAACATTTAAGTGAAAAAAAAGAATCAAATATTAATTGTCATATTTTTAAGTATTTAATTGAAACATAGTTTAAAAATCTTTTTTCTCTTACTTGGTGTATTCAGTCCACGGCTTCATCCTTACTTGTGGGATATTCTCAATCCCTACAGGAAGTGGCAAAGAGAGCACACAGCAAAGCTGTCCATATAGCTCCCCTCAGGCTCCGCCCCCCCAGTCATTCTCTTTGCCGCTCTAACAAGTAGCATCTCCATGGGAGGGTAAAGAGTATGTGGTGTTAGATTTGTAGTTTTTATTTCTTCAATCAAAAGTTTGTTATTTTAAAATAGTGCCGGTTTGTACTATTTACTCTGAGGCAGAAAGTGATGGAGATTTCTGCTGAGAGGAAAAAGATTTTAGCATGTTGTAACTAAAATCCATGGCTGTTCCCACACAGGACTGTTGAGTACAGGAGAACTTCAGTTGGGGGGAACAGTTTGCAGGCTTATACTGCTTAAGGTATGTTCAGTCATTTTTTCTAACAAGACCTGGTAGTGCTAGAAGACTGACAGATATCCCATGAGGGAAGGTAAGCCATTTTCTGAGACACAGTATAGAATGATGGCTTTAGTTAAGGGCTTTTATACTGGCAGACACTGTGATGGGCTAAATCGATTACTTTATTAAGGTAATCTTATATTTTTTAAGCATTTTTAAACGATTGAAAACACTTTTTGGGGACTTTTTACACCTGGCATTTTATAAGACAGCTAATCTGACTCAGGAAGGCCCCATAACTCTGGAGAAGGAAGGAGGAGGGCCTCATTTGCGGTTGATTTGCAACACAGCTCCACGCAGCTTCATGTGCAGAGCCTTTAGAGTACAGGAGGACTTCAGGGAGGCTTAATTTACACCTGCAATTAACCCTAAAGGAAGGTAAAGCCACAGCAAAGACTGTGGCATAGTACTGTAGTGGGTTAAACCGGGTATTAACTTCATTTTGCTCCTGTTTGGGCATTAAGGGGTTAAACGATTTGACTTGTGTGCAATCATTTCAAGGCATTAGGATCATGTGGTGAAAATTTCATTAAGATCGGATGTTTTTTGATGATTTGGTAAAAAAGTGTGTGCCTTTTTAATATTTAAAGAGACAGTAACGTTTTTTCAAAAAGTATTTTTTTCAATATTTTACTGTTGTCTGAGTCTGTCAAACATGTCTGAGCCTTCAGATAGACCTTGTTCTTTATGTTCAAAAGCCATGGCAGTACCCCCATTGCATTTATGTTTAAAGTGTGCAAAAACATCTAAGCATTTTAAGGATCATCCAGTGACAATTAAAAATGCAGCCCAAGATGATTCCTTAACGGAGGGTAATGAGGATAGTCCTCCTTCCTCCCCCCATGTGTCTACACCAGTTACGCCCGCGCAAGCGATGCCTAGTACCTCTAGCGCATTGGCCCCTATTACTTTACAGCAATTAGCAGCAGTAATGGATAATTCCCTTGCAGCATTTTTATCCAAACTGCCAGTTTTTCCAAGAAAGCGCGATAGCTCAGTTTTAATTACAGAGGATGAGCAATCTGAAGCTTTGGATAATTTATCTGTAGTACCCTCGCAAAACTCAGAGGTAGCAGTGAGGGAAGGGCTGTCTGAGGGAGAAATTTCTGACACAGGAAAAGTTTCTCAGCAGGCAGATTCAGATTCCTTAGCCTTTAAATTTAAGCTGGAACACCTCCGCGTCCTGCATAAGGAGGTTTTAGCTACGCTGGATGATTGTGACCCCATGGTGGTCCCTGAAAAATTGTGTAAAATGGAGAGATATTTAGAGGTCCCTGTATACACTGAGGCATTTCCGATCCCAAAGAGGGTGGCGGATATTGTGACTAGGGAGTGGGAGAGACCCGGTGTACCCTTTGCTCCCCCACCTATCTTTAAGAAAATGTTCCCCATAAACGACCCTAGGCGGGACGCGTGGCAGACGGTCCCTAAGGTAGAGGGGGCTGTTTCAACACTGGCTAAGCGTACAACTATACCAATAAAGGACAGTTGTGCTTTCAAAGATCCTATGGATAAAAAATTGGAAGGATTGCTGAAGAAAATTTTTGTTCAGCAAGGTTTTCTGCTTCAACCAATTGCCTGCATTATCCCGGTAACTACTGCAGCGGCTTTTTTGTTCGAGGCCCTGGAGGAGTCGCTCCAGAGGGAGACTTCATACGATGAGGTCATGGATAGAATTCACGCTTTAAAGCTGGCTCATTATTTTATCACTGATGCCGCTTTCCAATTGGCTAAGCTAGCGGCGAAAAACTCAGGTTTTGCCATCGTGGCGCGACGAGCGCTTTGGCTCAAATCGTGGTCGGCGGATGTGTCGTCCAAAACAAAACTGTTAAATATTCCCTTCAAGGGGAAAACCCTTTTCGGCCCAGAGCTGAAAGAAATTATTTCAGATATCACTCGACGCAAGGGCCATGCCCTTCCACAAGATAGGCCGTTTAAGGCCAAAAACAAGGCTAATTTTCGCTCCTTTCGCAACTTCAGGAGCGGACCTGCCGCAACCTCTGCTGCCGCAAAGCAAGATAACACTTCCCAGCCCACGGCAACCTGGAGACCCTTGCAGGGCTGGAATAAGGGTAAACAGGCCAAGAAGCCTGCTCCTGCTACCAAGACAGCATGAAGAGGTAGCCCCCGATCCGGGATCGGATCTGGTAGGGGGCAGACTTTCTCTCTTTGCTCAGGCTTGGGCAAGAGATGTTCCGGATCCCTGGGCATTAGAAATAGTTGTTCAGGGGTATCTTCTAGAATTCAAGGACTCTCCCCCAAGGGGAATGTTCCACATTTCTCGTTTGTCTTCAGACCAAACAAAGAAACAGGCGTTCTTACGCTGTGTAGAATATCTACTAAAAATGGGAGTGATACACCCAGTTCCAATTGCAGAACAAGGACTGGGCTTTTACTCAAACCTGTTCATAGTTCCCAAGAAGGAAGGAACTTTCAGGCCAATCCTGGATCTAAAAATTCTAAACAAATTCCTCAGAGTTCCGTCTTTCAAGATGGAAACCATTCGGACAATCTTGCCGATGATCCAGGAATGTCAATATATGACTACCGTGGATCTCAAGGATGCGTACCTACATATACCTATCCACAAAGATCACCATCAGTTCCTAAGGTTCGCCTTTCTGGACAAACATTACCAGTTCGTGGCCCTTCCTTTCGGGTTGGCCACCGCTCCCAGAATTTTCATAAAGGTGCTAGGGTCCCTTCTGGCGGTACTAAGACTGCATTGCAGTAGCACCTTACCTAGACGACATATTAATACAGGCGTCGTCTTTTCACAGAGCCAAGGCTCATACGGACATCGTTCTGGCCTTTCTAAGGTCTCACGGGTGGAAGGTGAACGTAGAAAAGAGTTCTCTGTCCCCGCTCACAAGGGTTCCCTTTCTGGGAACATTAATAGACTCGGTAGAAACGAAAATCTTTCTGACAGAAAGTCAAAACTGTTGAATACTTGCCGAGTTCTTCATTCCATTCCTCGGCCTTCCGTGGCTCAGTGCATGGAAGTAATTGGTTTAATGGTTGTGGCGATGGACGTAGTCCCTTTCTCCCGAGTCCATCTCAGACCACTGCAACTGTGCATGCTCAAACAGTGGAATGGAGATTACGCAGATTTATCTCCTCAAATTCAAATGGACCAAACAACCAGAGACTCTCTTCTCTGGTGGTTGTCTCAAGTTCACCTGTCTCAGGGAATGAGTTTCCGCAGACCGGAGTGGACCATTGTCACGACCAATGCCAGTCTGGTAGGCTGGGGTGCGATCTGGAACTCCCTGAAGGCTCAGGGACTATGGTCTCGTGAAGAATCTCTTCTCCCGATAAACATTTTGGAGCTGAGAGCGATTTTCAACACGCTCCAGGCGTGGCCTCAACTTGCAGAGGCCAAATTCATCAGATTTCAGTCGGACAACATCACGACTGTAGCGTACATCAATCATCAGGGGGGAACAAAGAGTTCCCTAGCAATGAAGGAAGTATCCAAGATTATCAAATGGGCGGAGGATCACTCCTGCCATCTTTCTGCAATTCACATCCCAGGGGTAGACAACTGGGAGGTGGATTTTCTAAGTCGTCAGACTTTCCATCCGGGGGAGTGGGAACTCCACCCGGAGGTTTTTGCTCAGCTGACCCAGCTTTGGGGCATTCCACAGTTGGATCTGATGGCGTCCCGTCAGAACACCAAACTTCCCCTTTACGGATCCAGATCCAGGGATCCCAAGGCGGCATTGATAGATGCATTAATAGCACCTTGGTCATTCAGTCTAGCTTATGTCTTTCCACCGTTTCCTCTTCTCCCTCGGCTAATAGCCAGAATCAAACAGGAGAAGGCTTCGGTAATTCTGATAGCGCCTGCGTGGCCACGCAGGACTTGGTATGCAGACCTAGTGGACATGTCATCGGTCCCACCATGGAAACTGCCATTGAGGCAGGATCTTCTAATTCAAGGTCCTTTCAAGCATCCAAATCTAGTTTCTCTGCAACTGACTGCTTGGAGATTGAACGCTTAACCCTAGCTAAGTGGGGGTTCTCTGAATCAGTTATAGATACTCTGATACAGGCCAGAAAGCCTGTCACCAGGAAAATTTACCATAAGATATGGCGGAAATATCTTTGTTGGTGTGAATCCAAGGGTTACTCGTGGAGTAAAGTTCGGATTCCAAGGATATTGTCTTTTCTCCAAGAAGGTTTGGAGAAAGGTCTGTCAGCTAGTTCCTTAAAGGGACATATATCTGCTCTGTCTATTCTGTTACACAAGCGTCTGGCAGCTGTACCAGACGTTCAAGCGTTTGCACAGGCCTTAGTTAGAATCAAGCCTGTCTACAGACCTGTGGCTCCTCCATGGAGTCTAAATTTAGTTCTTTCAGTTCTTCAAGGGGTTCCGTTTGAACCTTTGCATTCCATAGATATCAAGTTATTATCTTGGAAAGTTTTGTTTTTAGTAGCTATTTCTTCTGCTCGAAGAGTTTCAGAATTATCTGCTTTACAGTGTGATTCACCCTATCTGGTGTTCCATGCAGATAAGGTTGTTTTGCGTACTAAACCTGGTTTCCTTCCGAAGGTGATTTCTAATAAGAATATTAACCAGGAAATCATTGTTCCTTCTCTGTGCCCTAATCCAGTTTCTAAGACGGAACGACTGTTGCACAATCTTGATGTGGTTCGTGCTTTAAAGTTCTATTTAAAAGCAACTAAAGATTTCAGACAAACATCATCCTTGTTTGTTGTGTATTCTGGTAAGAGGAGAGGTCAGAAAGCGACTGCTACCTCTCTTTCATTCTGGCTGAAAAGCATCATCCGATTGGCTTATGAGACTGCTGGTAAGCAGCCTCCTGAACGAATTACAGCTCATTCCACCAGAGCTGTGGCTTCCACATGGGTTTTCAAGAATGAGGCTTCTGTTGAACAGATTTGTAAGGCAGCGACTTGGTCTTCACTGCATACATTCGCCAAATTTTACAAATTCGATACTTTTGCTTCTTCGGAGGCTATTTTTGGGAGAAAGGTTTTGCAAGCAGTGGTGCCTTCTGTTTAGGTTACCTGACTTGTTCCCTCCCTTCATCCGTGTCCTATTGCTTTGGTATTGGTATCCCACAAGTAAGGTTGAAGCCGTGGACTGAATACACCAAGTAAGAGAAAACAGAATTTATGCTTACCTGATAAATTTCTTTCTCTTACAGGTGTATTCAGTCCACGGCCCACCCTGATTTTTAAGTCAGGTTCAAATTTAATTTACAATAACTACAGTCACCACTGCACCCTATGGTTCTCCTTTTTCTCCTAACCGTCGGTCGAATGACTGGGGGGGCGGAGCCTGAAGAGAGCTATATGGACAGCTTTGCTGTGTGCTCTCTTTGCCACTTCCTGTAGGGATTGAGAATATCCCACAAGTAAGGATGAAGCCGTGGACTGAATACACCTGTAAGAGAAAGAAATTTATCAGGTAAGCATAAATTCTGTTTTTGTTGTTGATCTGTACATTTTCTTTCATAAGTTAGTGAGAGTCCATAAGCAATTATTCCTGGTATTCAACTCCTGGCCACTAGGAGGCAGCAACGATACCAAAAGTTCTAATAACACTTAATCCCTCACACCTCACTGGTATTCCAGTCTTAAATTTTGACTCCACAGGAGGGAGAACTGGGCAGTGACAGAACAACAGCCTTTGGGAGTTAGTCACAAGCCTGCCTGCCACAGTTGTTGCGGGGACTTGTCCCTTAGCCTCCCTCCTGATGGGTTAGTCTGCCAAAGGTGTCACAGGGACCTGTCCTTTAGCCTCCTTCTGTTAGTCCGTTGTTCCTCATACAGAGCCTCTGCTGCTATTCGCACAGCACTAGATGGGCTCTCTACTGGAAGCGGTTTCTGCAGCTATAAGCACGGTAGAGTGGGTGCTTCTGAAGTAAGTGATCAAGATTGATGCACTCACATAGCCCACAGGCTATTTGCAAGTACTATTCCAGGTACATTATAGCCAGGAGGACACATTCATATACAGACATACCATCTTTATTTCCTAGACGGAATGTTTCATTGGGTCTAGTTGTAAGGAGATATTGTTTTTTGGATATATTAGGAGTCCCTTTGTGTGTCATTTTTGTTGGCACTCCCAACTCTGTATAGTGCACTTTGCAGGTTTTTTAGTTATTTTATAATATTTGTTTATGTATCAGCAGCACTTTTAAGGCATGCTGGCTCTTTCAGACTTGTGCTCTCATCTAGAAATAGCGAGCTTTGTTTTTCTTAGGGTACTTTAGGTAACACAACAGTTAATTTACTCACCACAGTAGCTTCCACATTTATTCTTGCTTCTATGTAGTTTTTTTATATGTAAAGTGCTGTAAAAGTAAGTTGTGCACAGGGTTTTTCTTAGTGCACCTATTATATATTTAGTATTACTTCTGCTGCTGGAGTATATTATTTAACTCCTTTAAAATCTAGATTTATAAATTCCATATGTTTCACACAAAGAGGGTCTTAGTTATTATTACTCACTATTCATCTCCTTCTTAATCTCAGACTTTCTTATAGTCCCTAATACTTATTCATTTAATGTTTGTATATCAGGTATACATTTTACATTCTGTATATTAAAATGAGTTTGGTGGTTTTAAATGTATTATTTATCAGTTTGTTTTATTTGTGTACGTAATATTGAGCATTCTAGGGTTGTCCTGATTTAATGTGTTTAAATTATTTAGAGGATAGATCCATTAATTTCTTATATTTAAAAAAGAAAATAAATGATGTTTGTTTGAAAGTTTTGCAATTATATATGGATCTCAATTATTACTAAACTAATGCTGTTTTTTTTCCTCTGAAGGAATCTGTGCTCTAGAAATACTGAAGTTTGGATGGCTACGCCTCCTCCAAGTCAGCACAAAGATTTTTGTCTGACAGTCATGCTACACTTGATTTTTATCTGGTTATTCTGACTTTTGAATGACTCAGGCCAGCTAAGGATGTAATTTGTGAATCAGAGTCTGACTCCTCATGTTTGTCTTCTACAAAGGTAATTTCTGATGACCAGTAATATAATCCTGATCAAGGTACGAAATCTACACCTTTGCTCTTCGCTAGACAGATTTTAACTTTTTTTTAGGTGTCCAAGACACTAATCTGTCTGTAGAAAACTCTATCAGGCAGATTGATTTGATCTTTTCTTCTCCTGCTAATCCTCTAGATGATTTCCCTATTCCTGAGGCCATTCCTGTATTTATTTCCAAGGAATAGGCCAAGCCAGGATTTTCTTTTAATCAGTCTTCTAAATTTAATAGGCAGTTACCTTAACTGGCTTCTTATTTAGAGCTTTGGAAAACATTTACAATAAAGGATAGTGCTATTTCACTTTAGTCAAACACACTACTATTCCCTCAAAGGATAGTACATCTTTCAGGAACCATTTGGAAATGCAATTGGTAAACTTTTATCGAAAGGCCTTTTCAGTAAGCATTGTTTCTGTAGCAGTTGCGTCTGCCCTGTGGTGTGACGGTTTGTCTGGGCAAATCTCAGAAGACTATGTGGGTGAAGATTTTCAAAATGAGTCCTCTTTTTCTTATAAATCAGCATGAAGGTAAGGCCCAAATCCAGATTATTTTTTTGGTAGGGGAAAGTTAACGTTTTTTTTTTTTGTTTGTTTGGTTTTTTTTTTTAAAAGGTCTGATCGTATTATGCCCAAGATCTCTGGGTTAAAAACATAGTTTCCCAGGATTACAAAATAGATTTCCAATCAAGGCCTATTTGAGGAAGGTGCCTTCTGTCTCATGTTCCAAAATATTTTTTCGCTGTATTAGTTGTAGTTTAAGTTTTGGAGAAAGGCCAAGGATTTTATTCCATTCTTTTCCATTATTCCCAAGAAAGAGGGAATTTTCAGGCCTCTTCTGGACTTAATGACTTTAAAGGGACACGAAACCCAAATGTTGATGATTTAGAAAGACTATGCAATTTTAAACAATTTTCCAATTTACTTCTATTATCTAGTTTGCTGCAGTGGGGGATATTTATCAAAGGTATGTCGGACCTGATCCGACAGTGCGGATCAGGTCCGACATACCTCTCTGAATGCGGAGAGCAATACGCTCTCTGTATTCAGCATTGCACCAGCAGCTCTTGTGAGCTACTGGTGCAGCGCTGCCCCCTGCAGACTCGCGGCCAATTGACCCCTAGCAGGGGGGTGTCAATCAACCCGATCATACTCGATTGGGGTGAATTCCGGTGATCTCTGTCCGCCTGCTCAGTCTTGAAGCAGCAGTCTTTAGACCGCTGCTTCATAACTGCTGTTTCTGGCGAGTCTGAAGACTCGCCAGAAACACGGGCCCTCAAGCTCTATCCGGAGCTTGATAAATGGGCCTCATTATCTTAATATGCTTTGTTGAAAAGCAAATCTAAATAGGCTCAGTAGCTGCTGATTGGTGGCTGCACATAGATGCCTCGTGTGATTGGCTCACCCATGTGCATTGTTATTTCTTCAACAAAGGATATCTAAAGAATGAAGCAAATTAAATAATAGAAGTAAATTGGAATGTTGTTTAAAATTGTATTCTCTATCTGAATCATGAAAGAAAAAAAGTTTGGGTTTCATGTCCCTTTAAACAATTTTTTTTTTTTCAAAATAGTAACACTAGTATAACAATTCTACCCCATATTCAACAGGGTCAATTTATATCCACTTTTGATTTGAAGGATACCTACATTCCTATTCCTAGACCATTTTAAGCTTTTACGATTTTCCTTTTAGAACAACATTTTTCAGTTTGTGGCTCTTCTGTTTGGTTTATCCACAGCTCAAATAATTTTTAGGAAGGTTCTAGGAACTCTCTTGTTTGTAATAAGAACTCATGTAGTTCAGTGGCTCTATACCTGGATGACATATTCATTCAGGCTCCATTTTTTCCTTAGGCTTTATTTCATATGCAGACATTGTTGGAGAATACATTTTAAAGAGTTCTTCTTTCTAATTAATCAAGAGTCTTTTTTTTCTAGGAGTCATTTTAGACAGTGACTATGCAGCTTTCTCTAACGGATCAGGGATCAAACTTACAGTCAGTTTGCTCACAACTACACTAAATTTTCATCCCATCTGTATCTCAATGTATTGAAGCGTTAGGTCTGATGATTACAGCATCAGATGTTATTTCTTTTGTTACATCATCAGATGTTCTTTCTTTTATTCCAATGAAATATATCATAGAATCCTATGGGATTCTTCAGTATGGCAACCTCTGTTCTGGCGGATAGTTTACCAAACTATATTTCTGGGGGCATACTTTATTCACCCAGCTTGGAAAATAATGTCTGTCTGCAGATGCCATTCTCTTGGATTGGGGTTCAGTCTGGGGGTCCAGGATAGCACAGGGAGTTAGGTTTACTCAAGAGGCGAGGTTTTCAATAATTATCTTGAACTCATTGCAATATTTAGGCCCCTTCAGAGCTGTTCTCATCTGAAAGGAGAAACTAATATGAGTTTTCATTCAAAGAATGTTGCAGCTTTAGCTTATATCCATCATTAAGGGAGAACTTGCAGTTCCTTAGGAATCAAGTATTAAGGTTTTTTGATTGGACACATAAACATTTTCTATATTTCCGATTCCAGGAAGGAAATATTAGAAGCAGATTTCCTTAATAAATTATCCCTTCCACAGGAATGTTTTTTTTCGTCAAGTAGTTTTTCTACTTGATTATGGAACAGTGAGGTCTCCCAGAAATAGATCAGATAACTTCTGTCTCCAAGAGTCATAGTTCGCATTGAATAGGGCACTCGTCATTATTCTGATTGCTCCACTCAGGCCCCACAGAACTTGGTTTGCGAATCTGATGCAGATGTCACTCTTTCTCCAGTCATTAAGATCTCAAGTCTCATCTTGATGGAATAGAGATGTGAATACCTATTTTTATAACTAAGAGTTTTTTTTCTTTGATGCTGTATTGAAGATTACACTTTAGGCCATAAAGCCTGTTACAAGTAAAATTTGCAATTAAGTTCTGATAATGACTTATCTGCTAACTCTTTAAAGAGTCATATTTCATCTTTTTCTATTTCATACTACAGGAAACCTGTAAGTGTCTTGACATCAAGACTTTGTTCAGGCTTAGTCAGGATATATTCAGTGTCTAAAAATGTTTTCTTTCTGAAGCATTCATTTGTTTTTTTTTTACAAGCTTTACATGTTTCTATTTCAAACTTTTCATACTTTGGACATTTAGCTTCTGTCTTGGAAGTTTTTGTTGCTTTTAGCTATTTCTTTTGTCGGAAGACTTTCTGAATTTTTAGGTTTTTTTTTGCAAGTTTTCTTGTTTTACTTTCATCAAGATAATTCTAGTTTGCATCTTATTTTCCCTGATTTGTCCTTTCCTACCTTTCTACTACTTTTTTGGCTATATATCAGACTGAAATACAAGAGACTTGTGAGGGATTAAGTGCTTTTATAGCTTTGGTAAACTTTGCCTCCTCCTAATGTCACATGGACTCTCACCACCATGATAGAAATGAATTTATCAGGTAAGAATACATTTTGTTTTTATCCATGCACATGAGACTTTGTCAGATGTTTTTGCATTTGGAAACTGGCCTAGTGATGGACAAAATAGGTTATCAAGTATCCTCATTTTACACTTCAGATGGATTGCTTTAGTTGTTTTGCATGTACCATCTAATGATCTAAAACAACGTTTAAGTTAATTGTAAACAACTAAAGTGAAATCATTAAAAATGTGTAATAAAGAGAGAAATAAAATTTATGGTGGAAGATCAATATTAGTCCTGATAATAGCATACGTTGTAGTAGATATACATGCAGTGGGGAAACTAAAAAGATGCCAGAAAAATTAGGAGGCTGACTAAAGTAATACAGTAACAACAGAAAACATTTTTAAAAATATAAAACTGAAAAATAAATAAATAAAAATATGTATAAGTCAGGTGGGGAGGTTGAGGAGGATCACTACACTGCAGGAAAAAAATATTTATAAAAGCCTTAAAACTCATACTGGCAGACTGTTTGCCAGTACCTATGATGGTGGGGATGAGTGTAGGTGGGGGGGGGGGGAGAGAGAGAGAGAGCTGTTTGGGAGAGATCAAGGGGTGGGAGGGTAATCTCCCGATTAACCCCTTCACTGCCGAGGATAATAGACATGTAGTGTGCAGCTGCAATTATGTGGCCTTCTAACTACCAAAATCTAATGGCAACATTAGCTTTTACAATAATTTGTGTCATGATTGCAAGTGGTATGTAAATAATTTCAGTGAAAAACCCAAAGTTTGTGAAAAGGTAAAAAAAAAAAATTATATGAACGCATTTGGCGGTGAAATGGTGGCATAAAATATACAAAAATTGGCCTACTTTAATACCTTGGGTTGTCTACTTAAATATATATATATAGCTTTGATAGGTAAATAAAAAAAAGGCTCTATTTCTGCTTAAATGGAGTGATAACAAAAATTCTTAAAATCCTCAGGTATTTTGGACATGTTCTTCTCTGAAATTCACGGTAGCGAAGAGGTTAAACATGGGTCACACATTTACTTTATAAATTTAGAATTTAGAAAGTCAACAATTTTTACCGTTTAATCATAAGAAACTAGGACAAACTAAATAAAAGTATATTACAAACTGGTTTTTCCCTACACATAATTAAACATTTTATATTATAACCCCATATTGTTTAATATTCCTTTAAGTATAGTTTGCGCTACAAAAAAGTGCCAACTTACATTGGATAGACAGACAAAGAATATAGAAAAGTTACTGCATCAATGATAATCACAGGCACCTTGGGACACAGTTGTAGTTTTTCTCTTGAGTTTGTATCCGATAGACAGTTTTAGCACACACAAACATATATTCATAATAAAATAGCTGCTTAAGAGCATCCCATTAAAAGTGTGATCATTTAATAAGCAATATCTACCATTACAAATCATTTGATGCATCTCCATGGAATACAAATGACAAAAAAGCAGCTAAAGAGGCTAAATCCTATAGATCATCTTAAAGGGCCGTAATACCCAAATGTTTAAACACTTGAAAGTGATGCAGTATAGCTGTAAAAAGCTGACTAGAAAATATCACCTGAACATCTCTATGTAAAAAAGAAAGATATTTTACCTCAAAAGTTTCTCAGTAGCCACATCCCATTGTAAAGGACTTCTAAGCAGCAAATCAGTATGTCTGTCCCGGGACAGCGGAAGGAGCGAGCTTTCGTGCACACTCATCTTATTTCCCTAATCAGTGTAAGGAAGTTTACAATGAAATCTCTTGAGAGTTAAGTGAAATATCATGAGATCACAGTAAAAGAGGTCATGACCTCAGCACTGTTAATGCTGATTGGCTGCTGTTCATTTCTTCATTATTATTTTTTACCTGCAGCTGGGCTGCAGCTGAGTATAACTTTTTACACAGAACTTACTCTGCTGTGCTGAGGAGATTGTGAGGTAAAATATCTTCCTTTCTCTTGTAAGGTGTATTCAGTCCACGGGTTCATCCATTACTTGTGGGATATTCTCCTTCCCAACAGGAAGCTGTAGGAGGACACCCACAGCAGAGCTGTCTATATAGCTCCTCCCCTAACCCCCACCCCCAGTCATTCTCTTGCAGCTCTCGACAAGATAGGAAGTATCAAGAGTTATGTGGTGACTTAGTGTAGTTTTACCTTCAATCAAGAGTTTGTTATTTTTAAACGGTACTGGCGTTGTACTGTTTTTCTCTCAGGCAGAAATTAGAAGAAGAATTCTGCCTGGAGGTTGATGATCTTAGCAGTTTGTAACTAAGGTCCATTGCTGTTCTCACACATAACTGAAGAGTATGGGAAAACTTCAGTAGGGGGAACGGCCTGCAGATTACCTGCTTTGAGGTATGTTCAGTATTTTTATTTCTAGAGAGATGATAAGTTCTAGAAAATGCTGACAGAGCCTTATGTATTTGAGGTAAGCTAGATGCAGTGATTTAACAACGACTGGGATCATGCTTACAAAACAGGGTAATACTCATGTTAATACTCATATTACTTAGAGACAAAACGTTTACAGGTTTCATAAATAGGACGTTTTTTCTCTGAGGGAGATAAGTCTTTATTTGGGGCCTAGTTTCCACATGGCTAGTCAGATACTCCTAGGAGTATTTTCTTAAGGCCCCTTTGGCATCCAGTACATGGTGGGAGGGGCCTATTTTCGTGCTCTAGATGCGCAGTTTCCTTCAGACTGAGACATCCAGCTTCCCTAGAGGAATCCTCTGGCATCTGAGGACCACTATAGAGGGTTTATTTCCTCCCTAAATCGTATTTGAGGGCAGGTAGGAGCCTCAGCAGAGCTGTGGCAAGGTGCTTAACTGCATTTTAAAGGTGCTTGACATTTTTAAATACGGTTTGGAGCCTAAGGGGTTAATCATCCATTTGCAAGTGGGTGCAATGTTACTTTAGTCCCTTACACACACTGTAAAAATTTCAAAGACTTCACTATATTTTTACACTGTTTTGCAGTTTAAGTGCTAGTTTTTTTTCTCTTAAAGGCACAGTAACGTTTTTATTTAATTGCTGTTTCACATTTATTAAAGTGTTTTCCAAGCTTGCTTTTCTCATTACTAGTCTGTTAAACATGTCTGACATAGAGGAAACTCCTTGTTCAATATGTTTGGAAGCCATTGTGGAACCCCCTCTTAGAGACCATATTATGGCGCTTAAAGATTTATCTCCAGGGGATTCTCTGACTGAAAAAAGGGAGATTATGCCATCTAGCTCTCCCCACGTGTCATAACCTATAACTCCCGCTCAAGTGACGCCAAGTACATCTAGCGCGTCTAATTCTTTTACCTTACAGGACATGGCGGCAGTTATGAATGCTACCCTCTCAGAGGTATTGTCCAAACTGCTAGGGTTACAAGGAAAGCGAGACAGCTCTGGGGCTAGAACAAATACAGAGCTTTCTGACGCTTTATTACCTGTGTCCGATATACTTTCACAATACTCAGAAGCCGAAGCAGGAGAGCTTCTATCTGTGGGTGACATTTCAGATTCAGGGAAGGCGTTGCTTCAGTCTGACTCTGAAATTACAGCGTTTAAATTTAAGCTCGAACACCTCCGCTTATTGCTTAAGGAGGTTTTAGCGACTCTGGATGACTGTGAACCTGTTGTAGTTCCAGAGAAATTGTGTAAGATGGACAAATACTTTGCTGTTTACACTGATGTTTTTCCAGTCCCTAAGAGGTTTTCGGAAATTATTACTAAGGAATGGGATAGACCAGGTGTGCCGTTCTCTCCCCCTCCTGCTTTCAAAAAGATGTTTCCCATAGATGCTGCCACACGGGACTCGTGGCAGACGGTCCCTAAGGTGGAGGGAGCAGTCTCTACCCTAGCTAAGCGTACAACTATCCCCGTCGAGGACAGTTGTGCTTTCCTTGATCCTATGGATAAAAAATTGGAGCGTCTCCTTAAGAAAATTTTTATTCATCAAGGTTTTATTCTCCAGCCTCTTGCATGCATTGCCCCAGTCACTGCTGCAACGGCTTTTTGGTTTGAGTCTCTTGAGGAGGCTCTACAGGTGGAGACCCCGTTAGATGAGATTTTAGACAGGATTAAAGCTCTTAAGTTAGCTAATTCCTTTATCTCTGACGCCGTTTTTCATTTAACCAAACTAACGGCTAAGAATTCAGGTTTTGCCATTCTGGCGCGTAGGGCGCTTTGGCTTAAGTCCTGGTCAGCAGACGTTACTTTAAAGTCTAAGCTTCTTAACATCCCCTTCAAGGGACAGACCCTATTCGGGCCTGGTCTGAAGGAGATCATTTCTGATATTACTGGAGGAAAAGGTCACGCCCTTCCTCAGGATAGGTCCAATAAGTTAAGGACCAAACAGAATAATTTTCGTTCCTTTCGAAACTTCAAGAGTGGCGCAGCTTCAGCTTCCTCTAATGCAAAACAAGAGGGAAATTTCGCCCAGTCCAAACCAGTCTGGAGACCTAACCAGGCTTGGAACAAAGGGAAGCAGGCCAAAAAACCTGCTGCTGCCTCTAAGACAGCATGAAGGAGTAGCCCCCGATCCGGAAAAGGATCTAGTAGGGGGCAGACTTTCTCTCTTCGCTCAGGCTTGGGCAAGAGACGTCCAGGATCCCTGGGCACTAGAGATTGTTTCCAAGGGATATCTTCTGGAATTCAAAGGTTGATCTCCAAAGGGGAGATTTCACCTCTCACAACTATCTGCAAACCAGATAAAGAGAGAGGCATTCTTACGTTGCGTTCAAGACCTACTGGTTATGGGAGTGATCCACCCAGTTCCAAGGGAGGAACAGGGGCAGGGTTTCTATTCAAACCTGTTTATAGTTCCCAAAAAAGAGGGAACGTTCAGACCAATCTTGGATCTCAAGATCCTAAACAAATTTCTCAGGGTCCCATCTTTCAAGATGGAGACAATCCGAACCATCCTCCCTATGATCCAGGAGGGTCAATATATGACTACCGTGGACTTAAAGGAATAGAAGACTTAAATGATGCTTATCTCCACATTCCAATTCACAGAGATCATCATCAGTTCCTCAGGTTCGCCTTCCTAGACAGGCATTACCAGTTTGTGGCTCTTCCCTTCGGATTAGCCACAGCGCCAAGAATCTTTACGTAGGTTCTAGGGTCTCTACTGGCAGTTCTAAGGCCACGGGGCATAGCGGTGGCTCCTTACCTAGACGACATCCTGATCCAGGCGTCAACTTCTCAAATCGCCAAGTCCCATACGGACATTGTTCTGGCCTTTCTGAGGTCTCACGGGTGGAAGGTGAACAGAGAAAAGAGTTCACTCTCCCCCCTCACAAGAGTTTCCTTCCTTGGAACTCTGATAGATTCAGTAGAAATGAAAATTTTTCTGACAGAGGTCAGGACATCAAAGCTTCTAACTTCTTGCCGTGTTCTTTATTCCACTTCTCGGCCGTCAGTGGCTCAGTGTATGGAAATGATAGGCCTGATGGTAGCGGCAATGGACATAGTTCCGTTTGCCCGCCTACATCTCAGACCACTGCAACTTTGCATGCTCAATCAGTGGGACGGGGACTACACAGATTTGTCTCCTCTGTTAAATCTGGATCAAGAGACCAGGGATTCTCTTCTCTGGTGGTTATCTCGGGTCCATCTGTCCAGGGGAATGAGTTTCCGCAGACCAGATTGGACTATAGTGACGACAGATGCCAGCCTTCTGGGCTGGGGCGCTGTCTGGAATTCCCTGAAGGCTCAGGGTTTGTGGACTCAGGAGGAGGCCCTCCTTCCAATAAACATTCTGGAGTTAAGAGCGATATTCAATGCTCTTCAGGCTTGGCCTCAGCTAGCTGCGGTCAGATTCATCAGATTTCAGTCGGACAATATCACGACTGTAGCCTATATCAACCATCAGGGGGAACAAGGAGTCCCCTGGCAATGATGGAAGTTTCCAAGATAATTCGAATGGGCAGAGGTTCACTCTTGCCATCTCTCAGCTATCCATATTCCAGGAGTAGAGAACTAGGAGGCGGACTTTCTAAGTCGGCAGACTTTTCATCCGGGGGAGTGGGAGCTCCATCCGGAGGTATTTGCCCAGCTGATTCAACTATGGGGCAAACCAGAAATGGATCTGATGGCGTCTTGTCAGAACGCCAAGCTTCCTCGTTACGGGTCCAGGTCAAGGGATCCCCAGGCAACGCTGATAGATGCTCTAGCAGTGCCCTGGTCCTTCAGCCTGGCTTATCTGTTTCCACCATTTCCTCTCCTCCCTCGTCTGATTGCCAAGATCAAGCAGGAGAGAGCTTCAGTGATTTTGATAGCACCTGTGTGGCCACGCAGGACTTGGTATGCAGATCTGGTGGACATGTCATCCTTTCCACCATGGACTCTGCCGCTGAGGCAGGACTTTCTACTCCAATGTCCATTCAAACATCCAAACCTAATTTCTCTGCGTCTGAATGCTTGGAGATTGAACGCTTGATTTTATCAAAACATGGTTTCTCCGAGTCAGTCATTGATACCTTGATTCAGGCTCGAAAGCCTGTCACCAGGAAAATCTATCATAAGATATGGTGTAAATATCTTCATTGGTGTGAATCCAAGGGTTACTCGTGGAGTAAGGTCAGGATTCCTAGGATATTATCTTTTCTCCAAGAAGGATTGGAAAAGGGATTATTGACTAGTTCCTTAAAGGGACAGATTTCTGCTCTGTCTATTCTTTTGCACAAGCGTCTGGCTGATGTTCCAGACGTTCAGGCGTTTTGTCAGGCTTTGGTTAGAATCAGGCCTGTGTTTAACCCTGTTGCTCCGCCATGGAGTTTAAATTTAGTTCTTAAAGTTCTTCAAGGGGTTCCGTTTGAACCCTTGCATTCCATAGATATCAAGCTTTTATCTTGGAAGGTTCTGTTTTTAGTAGCTATCTCTTCGGCTCAAAGAGTTTCAGAGTTATCTTCCTTACAGTGTAATTCCCCTTATCTGATCTTCCATGCAGATAAGGTAGTTTTGCGTACCAAACCTGGGTTTCTTCCTAAAGTAGTATCTAATAGGAATATCAATCAGGAAATTGTTGTTCCGTCACTGTGTCCTAATCCTTCTTCAAAGAAGGAACATCTGTTACACAATCTTGACGTGGTTCATGCTTTAAAGTTTTATTTGCAAGCTACTAAGGATTTTCGTCAAACACCTGCATTGTTTGTTGTCTACTCTGGAAAGAGGAGAGGCCAAAAGGCTTCGGCAACTTCTCTTTCTTTTTGGCTGAGAAGCATAATCCGTTTAGCTTATGAGACTGCTGGCCAGCAGCCTCCTGAAAGAATTACAGCTCATTCTACTAGAGCAGTAGCTTCCACATGGGCTTTTGAACATGAGGCCTCTGTTGAACAGATTTGTAAGGCAGCGACTTGGTCTTCGCTTCATACTTTTTCTAAATTCTACAAATTTGATACTTTTGCTTCCTCAGAGGCTATTTTTGGGAGAAAGGTATTACAGGCAGTGGTGCCTTCTGTTTAAGTGCCTGCCTTGTCCCTCCCTTCATCCGTGTCCTAAAGCTTTGGTATTGGTATCCCACAAGTAATGGATGAACCCGTGGACTGGATACACCTTACAAGAGAAAATAAAATTTATGCTTACCTGATAAATTTCTTTCTCTTGTGGTGTATCCAGTCCACGGCCCGCCCTGTCACTTTAAGGCAGGAGTTTTTATTTTTTAAACTACAGTCACCACTGCACCCTATAGTTTCTCCTTTTTCTTGTCTTCGGTCGAATGACTGGAGGTGGGGGTTAGGGGAGGAGCTATATAGACAGCTCTGCTGTGGTGTCCTCTTGCAGCTTCCTGTTGGGAAGGAGAATATCCCACAAGTAATGGATGAACCCGTGGACTGGATACACCACAAGAGAAAGAAATTTATCAGGTAAGCATAAATTTTGTTTTTTTACATAGAGATGCTCAGGTGATATTTTCATGTCAGCTTTTTACAGTTATACTGCATCAGTTTCAAGTGATTTAGCATATGAGTATTATGTCCCTTTAAGAAGATAGAGAGAAGAAAGAGGGGGAAAAATGTATTTTGGAGAGATATCAGCACACAGGAAAGCTGTAATAGCTGGAATGTGACCTGACTCTTGACCTGCACAAGCTACACAGCTTAGAGGGAGCAGTGGCTATGGGCCCCCTAAAAGGATGGGCCTGGTAGCAGTGGCGACCTCTGTAGTTGCTCCCCCACTATGGAAATTTTATGACTATGTGTTGGATTGTATGCACATGGTAGCAATGGGTGTGGCTGAACCACCTAAACTCTGGCCATATAGTGTGTATGTATGTATTTATGTGTGTGTGTGTGTGTGTGTGTGTGTCTTTCTTTCTCTCTCTCTCTCTCTCTCTCTCTCTCTGTGTATATATATATATATATATATATTATTTTTTATATGTATATATACAGGTATATACATACAATATATATTAACACATTAAGGGCTAGATTATGAGTGGAACACTTCATCTTTTTTGCGCGCAATGGGTAGTGAGCATATTACAATTGTACATCTTTATGAAAAAAATAATATTTATTAGATATTTTTATGAGTGTAACTGTACTTTAAATATGATTTTGATCTTTTTTGTCCAACTTTTTTTTCTCGCATAAGTTCTATCCCAACGCGCATTAAATTTGATTACGCTCACGTGAACGTGTTTACTTTTAAACTGTTATACGCACCACTTGTAATCTAGCCCTAAAGGGGAGAACATTTTAGAGTTCAATGTCCCTTTTAATGTGACTATATAAACCAATAAAAAATTCTAGTTTTGAAGAATTAGAGATCAACCTATAGTGATATCTGTCGCGCTATGTACCAGATGTCAGGGTGCCAGGAATCAGACTGAGACGAGAAGTGCAAAAATAATCACACCTTTATTAATAATAAAAAAATAATAAAAAGTCCACAAGTCAAATAACAAGCCAGGAGTCAAAGCCAGAGCTGGTAGTCAGAGTTATGCACATGCCCAAAATCCTACGTTCATGGGAAGCGATCAGTGCTTTCAACATTGTATATAATAAGGCACATGCCAAATTTTGCAATTGCGCATTTAATTCTTCAGATTCTTCAGAAGACGCATCTATCTAAAGAAAATAGTGAAGCTCTGCATATGGTATCAATGAACATATACGACATAGATGCATGCACAGTAAAAAGCCGCTTTGTAGACACAGAAGCGTGAGCAAGCTTCAGTGGGAGGAAAACTGGGCGTCACTTCATTAGCATGTGGGAAGTACAGAGTTGGTCTATACCCCCCACATTTGAGATGTCATGCAGGGATTGGAGAACGGACGTCCATTAACGGTTAGACTGGAAAATTAATATATAATAAAACATTTTGTAATTAATATTTTTAAAAAAATAACAATGCAGTTTGAATGTAATGTTATAGAGGAAGATAGCGTAAGCTTTAACAATGTTTGAATTTACTGACCCTTTAAGTCTTTGTTCTTGGAATTGAGGTTGAAAAACAATAAAATGTAAAGAACATTTCTGCTGTTATACTATAATTCTACATGACCGGTTGTGTATTATTTAAAAAAAAAAAAAAATTTAAACGATATTTTCAAAATATCTTCTGGCACTTAGGTGCCAGAATTGAAACATAAAGAATGCTTTTTGTGTAATTTTTTCCAATACATCCTTGTAAAGGCTAATTAAATGACATTATATTAATTTTGTTGTCTGTCAACAGGTGGACCTAGCGACAGGTTTAGCAATAGAAGAAGCATGTTACGCTCAGGTATGTAAATGTTTCCATGTCGTTCTTGATTTTCATTTAATAGTATTTAAAGGGACATGAAACCCAAAAAAGTTTTTTCAAGATTCAGATAGAGCATGCAATTTTAAGAAACTTTCCAATTTACTTCTATTGTCTAATTTGCTTTGCTCTCTTGGTATCCTTGTTGAAAAGCACATCAAGGTAGGCTCAGGAGCATTAAAGCATTAATGGGAGATAGCAACTAATTGGTGGGTGAAAATATATGCCTCTTGTCATTGGTTAACCGGATATGTTTAACTAGCTCATGCTACTGCACTGGTGTTCCTTCAACAAAGGATATCAAGAGAATGAAGCAAAGTTGATAACAGGGATGAATTTGAAAGTTGTTTAAAATTGTATGCTTTATCTGACTCATGAAAGAAACATTTTGGATTTCATGTCCCTTTAAATTATTGGCTTTAATATGTAACACAAAAAAATATTTATCTAGTAGGCTGTCTACAAGTCTATTAAAAATGCAAATATTTCAGCTTACTTGTTTTAGAGTTTCAATTGTATTTTTTTTCCAAGCTCTGGATAACATTTATCAAAACTTTGTCATCTAAAAAGTATCACACGCTAAAAACCTAATTGTTTATTTTAAGGGTTTCAATACATTTTGTTGTAGTAATTGTTACTAGTCCTGTTGTAGAGGCAATTTGTAACAGAAGTAATTATCCAAAAATAAACAAATTAATGTGTATCAGACAGCTTGTGTCCATATGCGTCAGATGAAAAGCTGTCTATTCAAAAAGAAATACAACTACAGATATGGTGTGGCAATGTATTGCACCTGAATCAAGTTCTCATGTATGAAATATACAGGCTGAATTCTACCACCGTGAGAAAAATGGTTCAATATATTTTTAGCATAACCTTCATTGTTATTAGAAATCACTGTCTAAAATAAAATATACACAACTACAATAGATGTGCTGGTTGATAAGTAGAACGCTGCCATTGTTCTCCTTGGGTCTTCCCTGGAGCAGCAACTGCTGACTCATTTGGATGGACCATTGAGAGTGGCCCTAAAGGTATAGCACCATATTCAAACAAACTGTTTATATATATTTGTGAGAAGATTCGGTTGGAGTGCTGATTCTATTCTTTGGATTATTGATCCCTGGAGTAGTAACACCAGCCATGGGTTAACAGGGCATCAAGAACGTTTGTGTTGCCATTGTTCCTGGCGCAGGTTGTGGGAACGGCTAAAGGTCCTTGTGCTGGTGTGGTCTTCTGTGTCACAGGTGTTGGTGGTTCTCATGTGAAGTTAGAACTGTTGTTCTCTATTCTCTCCTGGCGCGGTATCAGATTCTATGCTGTCATCCCAATAAGCAATAAGTATCCTTGGGTGGCACAGGCTCAGCGCAACTGCATCCTCAGGGGGCACAGTCACCAGGTTTAGTGTTATATGGGTGCTGTTGGAGAATAATCATGTTGGCTGATACACAAATGTAAAAGTGATATATTTTAAGTTTTCTAAATTGTCAGATTTCATAAGAGAAATAGTACTTAGTAAAATATGTTTGTTTTCATATAGCGGCTCTATATCCATACACTACTGTAAAGCATTATTTGATTTTATATTTTGCCATACTTTATAGTTATATTTACCTCATATACAAATATATCCACGTAAGCATAAGTGGAGATCTGTTGTAACTAATTATTATATTATATTTATGAGTCTTAGTGGCTCCCTGATATATTGAGTTGTTTGTGCACATTCCTTAATAATATTTGAGTGTATAAAAACATATTTCTGATATTAGTTACTTCAGAATCTCTAGTCCCTATGTAATACCATGTTTATAAATGTGTGCATCAGATACATGTAATAAATATTTAATTTATTTTAAACACAATTTGTCTCCCATTTTATGTTCAGCACATCGGTTTAGTAACAATTATAAGTACAGTTATTACACATATAAGCCATTTCATGTTTGGTATAGTGTGCTAGGCATGAGATATTTATCCTAGACTTATATATTGGTCCATTTATACAGTACTGTTGTATAGTATATGATAATTATATGCACAAGTTATTTCATGGAAAAATCACAATTTTATATGCTTGCATATGTAGTATTTTCTTCCAGACAGAATTGTGTATTCAAGAAATTTAGAGAGTATAATGTCTTACTTCTCTTGTTTATATATACAGAGGTGTGAAAATTAGCTAGTTCCTGAAAATCTGAGTATATTTCAATGATCAGTGGGTCTCTGTCACCACAGGGGGCCTGTTATCTAGTTGTTTCCTAGATAAACTGTCTAGGTAGGAAGTTGTTGATGGTAATTTCATTTGGAGATTCCAATCTTTGGAGACAGGGAAATAAAGGTTCTCATAAGTTACATTTTTACAATTTGAGCAAATGCATTTCCTTTGTTCTCTTAGATGTCCTGGCTAGTGTGTATCTTAACAGCAGGAGGTTTGTGTCTTGAGTCTCACATCTGGCCCCTGATAAGTAGGTCTGGGATCTTACAATAGTCACATTTTATATCTAAAGGAGAATTTCATATATAAATGAATTCTTTTATATATTGACTTATAGTTTTCTGTTTTCCTCGCAATTTATCTGACATTAGAATGCCGCTAATTCTAGCTGCACACCACACTTCTATTATTCCAGGCAGTGAAGGGGTTAATCAGGTAGCATGTAAGGTTAATTTTAACTGTAGTATAGAGATTACTCTCTCATCCCCTGATCCCTCATAAAGAGCTTTCCCCACCCACGCTCATCCGCACTATCTTAGGTACTGGCAGACAGTCTGCAAGTATGCAGTTCAGGTTGTTTATTATTTTATTATTAGTATTATTAGTTTTTTATGCAGTGTAATGATCCTCCTCCCACCTCCCTGAGCCCCCCCCCCCCCAAATAGGTTATAAAGAATATTAATATAACAATTTATATATGTCTAAATATGTGTATACATATATACAGTATATATATATATATATATATATATATATATACATACACTTTGGAGCCCTTGCCACTCAATTACATTTAAACATGAAAATCATTTTTATTTTATTCAATTTTAATATTTTTTCATATGTTTTACTGTGTTTTTTCTGTAAATATTTAACATTCCAAGAAAAAGATATATATATATATATATATATATATATATACCTGTATATATCATATAGGTATATATTTTTTTTAAAAATCTTACAAATATATATAAAAAGAACATTATCTTCTATGTGAAGAACATTGGAATGTAAAATATGCATAACTACCTTCAGGTTTACTGCAGTTGGTCTAATGTGTGTTGGGTTAGCGTGCAAGTGATAAGTGTTGGATTTTGTTTTGGTTTTTTTAACACTGTGCTCCATTGAAGTCTATGGAGAGACAAGGTTAACGTGGTCACGATATCTGAAGCCCTGAAGCTAGCACACATTCTGTTTCGCGCGTGTGCTAATTTTTTACTTTCAACTTGCAATAAGTGCTAACCCCTGCGCATTAAAAATTTTACTTTGTAAGCGCTCAAGCAAAAAATTCTGATAGTTCACTACTTGTAATCTGCTCCTAAATGTTGATGATTCAAATAGAGCATGCAATTTTAAGCAACTTTCCAATCTACTTCTATTTTCTTGGTATCCTTTGTTGAAGAGTAAACCAAGGTAGGCTGAAAGCAGCTTAGGAGCGGGCACGTGTCTTTAGCAATCTATGGCAGTAGTACTTGCACCATTGTATAACATTGCTATAAACATTGTTCCAAACAATCCTGCTAGATAGCTAAGGACAGGTGCACGCTCCTGAGCTCACAGAGGATTACTCTATCTAATAATAGAAGTAAATTAGGAAGCTGAGTTTAATGTCATGCTCTATCCATTTAAGTTTTATTTGGACTTTACTGTCCCTTAAATCAGGTGCTCAATACCAAAACATATCAATCTGATCATTATTATCCATCCTCATAGATAGGGCAGAAGTGTGACCATTTGGTCATAGTTTACAAACATTCAAACAAAAAAACAAATTTCACAAATTACTTCTGGATTTAGTACTTTTTAACAAAATTGAATAGTAAGATTTGACATTTTCAGATTTGATTACATGCAGAGGCGTTGTTAATTGTTTTATTTGTTGTTTGTTTATTTCTTGCTTGGGAAGGAATTATTGTTTTTATAATGTAAAACCTCCTACACAGAAATCAGCAAATGGTGTTTATGCAAGTATACTAAATTTAGTTTTCCTAAACTATGGCATATTCTTTAGAACAATCAATTAAATCACCAAACCATATGCATTCATGTTGTTTACTGCTATAAAATATGTGCATTTTTTGTTGCTGATGCAGTAGCATTTTGTTTTTTATGTTTATGTGTTTGACAATACCCACTCAGGTGATATTAACAGACATACATTACTAAATATATCTTCTAAGATATTTGCTTGACATTTCCTTCTTAATATGAGGAGAATCCACGGCATCATTCCTTACTGTTGGGAAATACTGAACCTGGCCACTGGGAGGAGGCAAAGACATCCCAGCCATAGGCTTAAATACTCCCCCTACTTCCCTCATATCCCAGTCATTCTTTGCCTTTCGTCACAGAAGGTTGGCAGAGAAGTGTCAGAAGATTTCAGAGTAGTTCCTTAGGAAGGATATCTGCCCTTCAAAATGGGACTGGAGATTTAAGTAGTCTTGTCAGCCTCTCAGTGAGAGTATTGACGGATGTTAGAGTCTTGAGATGCAGGGAAAGTCTTTCTGCGAACCCATCCAGACTCGTATTAACAGCTCCTAAGCAATCAGTCTTGACGATTTTCACTGCCTGCTTCCATCACTCAAGTCCATGTCAGGAGCGATGCTACAAGACTGTCAAACTTGAGAGGCTGTGTTTCTGTTCAACAGCATATATTCCAGTAAGATTGTTTCATTCTTTATACACTTATGATAACGCAAGAAGACAGGGTCACAGCGTGGCTCCTTTTATCTGTATGGAATAAAGGGTTACTATCTCCGGAGGGGGATTATTGAACAGGGGGGATTTATCACATACTTTCTTTTATTATGATTATGCTGCGACATGTGTGAGATGAGGCTCAGGCAGATGTTATTACGTACAAGTTTTACTTTCGTTTTTAGAAGCTGTGCAGTCTGTAAGGCTTGGTGCACTTTTTTCCTATAGCAGGGGCGGTCCTGCATTGCGCGCCGGGTGTGCTTACACTGATTTCCACTTTCCTGACCGTCCGGTTTACCAGAGAAGAAGTGGTTTCTCTGTTTGGCCTGGGTCATAGGAGGTGGTGAGTGCCCCAGCCATTAGGGGGTATAAAAGTGCAGTTTTTTTCTTTTTATCTATAGTCTGCTTTATAAGCGCAAGCTGTGGAGGATTCTGATGCGTTAGAGGGTACTCCCTCTTTACCTAAATCTAATACCTGTTTATATTGTGAGGAGGCCACAGTATACCCGCCTGCTCAATGATGATTCACATGCCTTGATAAGGTTATTTAAGATAATCTTATTTAAGAAAGTTAATATATTTGATACCACCGAGCCGTCCACCTCTGAGGAGTCTCCGGCCCGTGTGGTGCGCACCATACAGTCATCTCCTAATACACATGCAGCTTCCCGTAGCACTCCTAATCCTCCATCTGGAGGGGCCCTTTTACCGCCAGACTTTACTGAGCAGTTACAAACGGCAGTTTCTGTGGCCTTTAGTGCTTTACCTCGCTCTGATAAGCGCAAGCGAAAGGTTAAATATTGCTATCCTTCCCAGGGATCATCTGCTAGTTTATTGGATTTTTCTGATACAAGATTATCCAATAATGAAGGCGCCTCTGATACTTCAGAAGGTGCTCTTTCTGGGTCGGAATCTGCTGCCTCTAGGCTTGCAGCTGCGGAGCAACCAGACTTTAGATTTAGGGTTGAGCATTTACACTTTCTACTGAAGGAAATTTTAGCTACGTTAGAGGTTCCAGAGCCTGAATTGCCTGAGGAGCCTTTGATTCCTAAATTAGATAAGGTCTGCGAGGACAGGGTTGTTCCACAAACTTTCCCGGTTCCCGTAAAGATGGCGAACATTATTCAGAATGAATGGGAAAGAATTGGCTCTTCATTTCCCCCTTCTTCTTCCTTTAAAAAGAAGAAGGGCCCCGGACTCTCAATTGGAGTTGTGAGGCTCCATCCCTAAGGTGGATGGCGCTATCTCCACGCTTGCTAAATGCACTACTATCCCGCTTGTGGATAGTTTGTCTTTTAAAGAGCACATGGATAAGAAAATTGAAACTCTGTTAAGAAAGATGTTTCAACATACGGTATATTTGTTTCAACCGGCAGCTGCTGTTGCCGCGGTTGCCTGAGCGGCTACCTACTGGTGCGACTCCTTATCTGAGTTGATTGAGGTGGAGGGTCCCCTCGATGTGATCCAGGAAAGAAGACCTTAAGGGTGGCTATTTCTTTTATTTGTGATGCAAATATGCAAAGTATTCGCCTGAATGCCAAGGTTTCAGGTGCCTTTTTACTGCAGGATAAAAAAGAACAAACCTAAGGGACAAGGTCCCAATTTTTGTTCCTTTTGTTCGGATAAATCCCTCTGCAAAGCCCAAGCAATCCAAGGGGACTTGGAAGCCGGCTCAGTCCTGGAATAAATCCAAGCAGAGCAAGAAGCCTGCCGAGTCAAGGTCGGGGTGAAGGGGCAGCCCCCGATCCGACTCTGGATCGTGTAGAGTGCAGACTGTTGCTCTTTTCGGTTGCTTGGTTTGGAGACGTTCAAGACCCGTGGGTCCTGGAGGTCATTACTCAGGGTTACAGGATAGGTTTCAAGTCTCATCCACCCAGGGGCAGATTCCTCTTGTCAAACCTGTCTTCAAGGCTGGAAAAGAGAAGCCTTTCTGGGGTGCTTGAGGGATCTCTCCTCCCTGGGAGTCATTGTCCCGGTACCTCTTGCAGAAAGAGGTCTGGGATACTATACAAACCTGGTTCCAAAAAAGGATGGAACTTCCCGTCCGATTCTGGACCTAAAGTGTTTAAACAAATTCCTTTCTGTCCCCTTGTGCAAGATGGAGACAATAAGGTCTATCCTTCCCTTAGTTCAGGAAGGACAGTTCATGACCACGTTCATGGACCAGCACTTCCAGTTTATAGCACTTCTGTTTGGTCTAGCTACTGCTCCAAAAGTTTTTACGAAGGTTCTAGGGGCTCTGCTCGCAGTGGCTAGAACCAGAGGTATAGCAGTAGCGCCATACTTGGATGATATTCTGGTTCAAGCACCATCCTGTCATCTGGCAGAGGACAATTCGAAAGCCCTTCTATCTCTTCTTCGATCTCATGGATAGAAGATAAGCTTAGAAAAAAGTTTTATTATTCCTAGTACCAGGGTAGAATTCCTGGGTACTATAAAAAGACTCCATATCCATGAGGATATTTCTTACAGACCAGAGACATTACAAGCTAACTTCCGCTTGTATTGCCCTCCAGACCTCCTTAAGGCCCTCTGTGGCTCGGTGTATGGAGGTGATTGGTCTCATGGTGTCCAGCATGGACATCGTTCCTTTTGCCAGATTCTGTCTCAGACCACTTCAGCTGTGCATGCTGAGACAGTGGAATGGCAATCACTCTGATCTGTCTCAACAGATTTCTATGGACAACCGGTCGAGAGAATCGCTCTCCTGGTGGCTCTGTCCAGATCACCTGTCCCAAGGGACATCCTTCTTGAGACCATCCTGGGAGATTGTGACTACGGACGAAAGTCTCTCAGGATGGGGAGCTGTTTGGGGTGCCAGGAAGGCACAGGGCCTGTGGACTCAAGAGGAATCTATCCTCCCGATCAACATTTTGGAACTTTGAGTGATCTTCAATGCTCTAAAGGCTTGGCCTCTTCTGGGTTCGTCCCAGTTTATCAGATTCCAATCAGACATCACCTCGGTGGTTTACATCAACCATCAGGGGGGAACGAGGAGCTCTTTAGCAATGAGGGAAGTATCTCGGATTCTGGAGTGGGCAAAGGCCCACAGCTGCTCCCTGTTAATGATCCAAATTCCGGGTGTGGGCAACTGGGAAGCAGATTTCCTGAGCAGACAATCCTTTCATCCGGGGGAATGGTCTCTCCATCTGAGGTGTTTGCGGAGATTTGCAACAGATGGGGGACGCCGGAGATAGATCTCATGGCGTCCCGGCTCAATTCCAAGCTACCAAGATATGGGTCGCGGTCCAGGGATCCTCAGGCGGAGCTAAAAGATGCATTAGCAGTGCCTTGGAGGTTCAATTTAATTTACATTTTTCCACCGTTACCACTTCTCCCTCGTGTAATGGCCCGCATCAAGCAGGAGCAGGCATCAGTGATGTTGATTGCTCCATCGTGGCCGCGAAGTATGTGGTTCATGGATCCTGTGGGGATGTTTTCATCTCCTCCGTGGAAGTTACCTTGTTGCAGGGATCTGCTGGGACAGGGTCCTTTTGTTCATCAAAATCTAGATTCTCTGAGGCTGACTGCGTGGCGATTGAACGCTTAGTCTTAGCCAAGAGAGGTTTCTCTGAGAGGGTTATTGACACTCTCATTCAGGCTCGTAAGCCTGTTACTCGTTGCATCTATCATAAGGTGTGGAGAGCTTACTTGTTCTGGTGTGAAGAGCGTGGGTTCGTCTGGCATAAGGTCAAGGCTGCCAGAATTCTTTCCTTTCTAGAGGAGGGTCTGGAGAAGGGCCTTTCTGCCAGTTCCCTGAGGGGACAGATTTCGGCCCTTTCTGTTTTGCTGCACAAGAGACTTGCAGAGCTCCCTGATGTGCAATCCTTCATTAAGGCTCTGATCAGGATCAGACTTGTGTTAAGATCTAATGCTCCACCTTGGAGTTTGAATCTTGTTCTTAAGTTTTTGCAACGGGCTCCGTTGACATTAAATTGTTGTCCTGGAAGGTTCTTTTTCTATTGGCTATTGCATTGGCATGCAGAGTTTTTGAAATGGCGGCCTTGCAATGTGAGCCTCCTTATCTGGTGTTTCACATAAATAAGGCTGTCCTACGTACCCGCTTGGGTTTTCTTCCTAAGGTGGTGTCTAATTGTAACATCAATCAGGAGATTGTGGTTCCTTCCTTGTGTCCTAATCCTTCTTCTTCAAAGGAACGTTTACTTCACAATCTGGATGTGGTTCGAGCTTTGAATTTTTGTCTTCAAGCTAAGGATTTTAGACAAACGTCTTCCTTGTTTGTTATCTACTCTGGGAAGTGTGAGGGTCTGAAGGCCTCTTCAACTTCCTTATCTTTTTGATTGAGGAGAGTTATACGCTTAGCTTACGAGTCAGTGGGACTTAGACCTCCTCAGAGGATTATGGCTCATTCCACTAGAGCGGTGGCTTCTTCTTGGGCCTTTAAGAACGAGGCCTCTATGGATCAGATTTTTAAGGCTCCTTACATACTTTTTCGAAATTCTACAAATTTTATGTTTTTGCTTCGGCTGAAGCAGCTTTTGGGAGAAAGGATTTACAGGCTGTGGTGCCCTCAGATTAAGGTCCACCTTTCCTTTAACCCTCCTGTTATCATTCAGTGTTCTCTAGAGCTTGGGTATAGTTTTCCCAACAGTAAGGAATGATGCCGTGGACTCTCCTCATATTAAGAATGAAAACATAAATTATGCTTACCTGATAATTTCATTTACTTTTGTATGAGGAGAGTCCACGGCCCCCGCCCGTATACTCCGATGGGCGGACCAAAATTTGTTTTTCTCTTCCGGCACAATTTATACCCTGATATTTTTCCTACTGTTCCATGTTCCCTTGGCAGAATGACTGGGATATGAGGGAAGTAGGGGGAGTATTTAAACCTTTGACTGGGGTGTCTTTGCCTCCTCCTGGTGGCCAGGTTCAGTAAGGAATGATGCTGTGGACTCTCCTCATATAGAAGGAAATTAAATTATCAGGTAAGCATAATTTATGTTTTTCAAGTGTCTTGGTCTACTTTTATTAATCTGGTTGTCTTTAAAGGGACAGTCTACACCATGATTTATATTGTTTAAAAAGATAGATAATCCCTTTATTACCCATTCCCCAGTTTTGCATAACCAACACGGTTATATTAATATACTTTTACCTATGTAATTCCCTTGTATCTTCGCCTCTTAAAACTGCCCCTTTATTATTTCAGTTCTTTTGACAGACTTGCATTTTAGCCAATCAGCGCTGACTCCTAGGTTACTCCACGTGCATGAGCACAATGTTATCTATATGGCACGTGAACTAACCCCCTCTAGCTGTGAAAAACTGTCAAATGCATTCAGATAAGAGGCAGTTTTCAAGGTCTTAGAAATTAGCATATGAGCTTACCTAGGTTTAGCTTTTAACTAAGAATGCCAAGAGAACAAAGCAAATTTGATGATAAAAGTAAATTGGAAAGTTGTTTAAAATGACATGACCTATCTGAATTATGAAAGTTTAATTTTGACTAGACTGTCCCTTTAAAATATACCCTAAAATAATTTGCTATATTACAGGCACCTTATTTAGTTTGTATAACACCTCCCATTACAGCAAGTTCCTCATAATTCCATACCTAAATTACCAGAGACAAATGGTGTGCATTAAAACCTCATACAATGCCCCAGTATATGTGCTTTGGAAACCCGTAAAAATTTGGATATTAAGTATAATGATTAAGAGTTTTTGCTTAAAGAAAAATACTAGAAGCAATTTGGGATATTTTACCCTAATCCATGTCAAACCCTCAGCCTTGTTCTGTGACACCTTTGGATGAGAATTATCCGCCTACATATTTTCACATTTTGCTTCCTGCTGCAGAATATGCCTGATGTACAGATAAAGAATAACAATTATCTATGTGTAGAAAACCTCTGAAGGTTTTAACTGTATTGCACTTGTAATCCAACACTTTGATTAGCACAGTATTTTAAAACTGACAGAGCAATCATTCAGTAGCCTACAGGGAATGACTATATCGTTCAGCAACGCTTTATCATGCCACCATATAGCTGTTCACCCAACATTAAATACAGCTGTAACATATTGTATTGTATAGTTGCCAATAAATTCTCTACTACTCCACCGTTAAATGCTTGGAAATATATGGGAAATATTCTGTGAATTTAAAAATAGGACATGCTAAAAGTTGATGTAAATAAAAAAAGAAAGCATTTTTAAAAATGAATAATATATTCCGAAGTGGCCACAATCGTTTATATATTGCTATTCACACAAGTGCCCTGCAACTTTATATTTATTTTTGTTATAAAAATTTAACTCACGAGAATGGGTCTCTGCAGAAATTATTTCAAGGGCAACAAAAATATAAAATGACCTAAACGTAATAGTATCAATTTAGACAACCAAGTATAATATATATGTATAGTGTTAACCCAGCTTTTAACTGTAATGGAAGTATCACAAGAGATACGTGATTGGTGTATGGGTCTGCACCTGCCTTGTATAAATCCCTCTTTATAATGAAGTAGAAAATTAACATTTTTTATATTGCCTGCATGCTATCTAGATCAGGAATCGCCAACCTTTTGGACCTTAGGGATCACTAAACTCACAATTTTGAGTCCCGTGGTCCACTAACATGAATTTAAAAAAAAAGGTATGTATATATATATATATATATATATATACACACAAACACACACATACTGTACGTAACTAGTACAGTATGTATATATTTACACATTTTTAAGAATTATTTTTTGGGCTTAACTAACTGAATGACAGAACTGAGAGAATACTTCCAAATTACAGATGAAGGGTGAGTGCCAACTTATGAGCTGGAAACAGAGAGGCAGAAAGTGGGGGGAAAAGAATTATGTTTAAAAGGACCACAAGACTTCCAAGTTACCTCCCCAGTTAGGAATTCTTCAAAATTACTTATGATCATGGACAGACATTGGAGTCATAAATTAAGTTTATATCAGAAAGCTCTCAATATGGAGGTGAGCTAACCATTACTGATGTTACTGGAAATTACTATAATACTGGTGGGATATGGCTGATCTGCTGGATGGCAATTACTGGAATTCAGGTGGAATAAAATTATTAGAATGAAAAATAATTAATATTTAATTAAAAAAATTAAAAAAAAGAAGATGGAGGAGAGGAAGACAAACAGAAATGTAAGTCCAACTGAATGAATTAGAAAAACTACTACAAAGAGACAGGTAAAGGGAAGAAAATAAATGAAATATAAGAGATCATTTTTTTTAAAGATTTTCTTTTGTTATATACTTTAATTCCACTATTTCAAGCCAAGACTATAGCAACCTCTGCTGGTTTTAGAATGGAAGCATCTTCCTCTGAGCAGCACGCCGGGCGGGAGGAGTTAAAAATACAATCTAGCTACGCAAGTTGCGCAATACTACGCAACATGCGTAGGGAGATTGTAATTTAACTCCTCCGTCAGTTTTCACTGATGTCCAGCCAGGCACTGTAGGGAGTTGCGGCGCAACGGGGGTGACACCATCAGCGGAGATTAATTCCTGCTTGATGGTGTCAAGGACCACCAACAACTTCTAGTGGACCACCAGTGGTCCAGGGACCACTGGTTGGCGACCCCTGAGCTAGATAATTAGATGACTCCTAATTAAAAAGGGGGTTTATGGGTGTTTGGATAATAGAGAGGAACCATTCTAGAGATCACCTACATTTATTACTCTAAACATTGTAGCTAACAGGTTAGAAATCTGCATTTTTCCCACTGACCATATAATTACAGAGGCAAACTCTCTTACTTTCTGTCCCCAAGATAAGATTATAAACAGGGCACATATGCCCATTCTTTCACTGCAGGTGCCTATGTCCATACAAATAAGAACTTGTAAGTGCATTACAAAGATGGATGCCACAATAAATTTAGCTGGTTCTCATATCCTCTGCTCTTTTAGGAATATAATATGCTTCATTGGTATAAGTTATTGTTGCTTCATTACAAAACCTTTTCTAATATTGTATTCTTTTTTTTCTATTAGGTCATTCCAACAAAGGATAGGATTGAAGGTTTACTAGCATTTAAAGAGAAGAGGCCTCCTCACTACAAGGGAGAATAAGAAATGCATTACTTTGCCTTTAAAGAATATAGTTTAAAAAAAAATATAACATAATATTTGGACTTTCAAGCTATGCATCGCCTTAGAACATGGAATTTCACAACCATGGAAATACAAAGTAAACAGTGAATGCATTACACCATCTGGAATGTGCCCACACATGTACCTGACATAACTATGTCTTTCAGATATTTTGCTTAGTTTATGAAGTTGCCTGTGCCTACGTGCAAGGTCACAGGTTCATTAGCTGTTTTCAGTTGCTTCCAGTGTAACACGCTCCTTCCTATTCATTACAGAGTAGTAGCCTGCACAGGAAGAACTTTGATTTTTGTTTGTGTTTGCTCTACATTGTACAATCGGAAGTACAAGTGCTATAAAATGAAGCCATAGACAGTTCATATTGTATGGAATATCTGCTGATAGTACTAATTAAATGAACTGCAATAATTTCAGTCACAAATGTAATGCACACATATGTTTAATATCAATAAAAACTGATTAATCAGTGCAAGTTGGCTGTTTTTTTTTTAGTTTTTTTTCATTGCACACATAGTAATTTTAGTGATGGTTGTATAATGTTCATTGGGATTCGGGAGGTTTTTTGTTTTCCATCTTGTTTTTTTTTTTTTTTTTTTTTTTACATTTTTGCAGTCATAATTATTAAATAAAATACAAGCCAAACATTTACATAGTGGAGATCCAGAGATGTTTTGACATTTGGGATAGATTCTTTAGTCTGTTAAGAACCAACACCTGTACTGAAAATGTTTATACTACAGTATTGTTTATAGAAAGAAAAAAAATATCAAACAAGAAGCAGCACCAAAAACCAACCACCTAATTATGCATTACAAAATAACTTTGCAATATACTTCCATTCGGCGAGATTAAGAGTTTTGCGATAACAGGGGTGCGTTGCTAAAGCTCCTTTTTTTCTTACCGCTCACTTAAGACAACGCTGGTATTACAAGTTTTCTGCAAGCCGGCGTTAGCTTCAGAAAAGTGAGCGTAGAGCAAAATTTAGCTCCACATCTCACCTCAATACCAGAGTTGCTTATGGTAGCGGTAAGCTGGCAAAACGTGCTTGTGCATGATTTCCCCATAGGAAACAATGGGGCTGAGTTGGCTGAAAAAAACCTAACACCTGCAAAAAAGCAGCGTTCAGCTCCTAACACAGCCCAATTGTTTCCTATGGGGAAATACATTTTATGTCTGCAGGTAACACCCCAACATGAACCCTGAGTCTAAACACCCCTAATATTACACTTATTAACCCCTAATCTGCCACCCCCGACATCGCCGACACCTACATTATACTTATGAACCCCTAATCTGCCGCCCCCCAACGTTGCTGACACCTACATTATAGTTATTAACCCCTAATCTGCCCCCCCAACGTCGCCGCAACTATATTAAATTTATTAACCCCTAATCTGTCGTCGCCACTATAATAAATTAACCCCTAAACCTAAGTCTAACCCTAACACTCCCTAACTTAAATATAATTTAAATACATCTAAATAAATTTACTACAATTAACTAAATAATTCCTATTTAAAACTAAATACTTACCTATAAAATAAACCCTAAGCTAGCTACAATATAACTAATAGTTACATTGTAGCTAGCTTAGGATTTATATTTATTTTACAGGCAACTTTGTATTTAGTTTAACTAGGTACAATAGTTATTAAATAGTTATTAACTATTTAATAACTTCCTAGTTAAAATAAGTACAAATTTACCTGTAAAATAAATCCTAACTTAAATTACAATTACACCTAACACTACACTATAATTAAACTAATTACCAAAACTACCTACAATTAATTACAATTAAATTAAATAAACTAAATTACGAGAAAAAAAAAACACTAAATTACAGTAAATAAAAAAAGAATTACAAGAATTTTAAACTAATTACACCTAATCTAATCCCCCTAATAAAATAAAAAGCACCCAAAATTATAAAATTCCCTACCCTATACTAAAATACAAATAGCCCTTAAATGGGCCTTTTGCGGGGCATTGCCCCAAAATAATCAGCTCTTTCACCTGTAAAAAAAAATACAAACCCCCCCAACATTAAAACCCACCACCCACACACCCAACCCTACTCTAAAACCCACCCAATCACTCCTTAAAAAAACCTAACACTACCCCCTTGAAGATCACCCTACCTTGAGATGTCTTCACCCAGCCGGGCACAAGTGGACCTCCAGAGGGGCAGAAGTCTTCATCCGATCCGGGCAGAAGAGGTCCTACAAGCGGCAGAAGTCTTCATCCAGGCGGCATCTTCTATCTTCATCCTTCCGGAGCGGATCCATCTTCAATCCAGCCGACGCAGAGCATCCTCTTCATCCTATCAGCGAATCGGAATTAAGGTAGGAAAAATCCTATTGGCTGATGGAACAGCCAATAGAATGCAAGCTCAATCCTATTGGCTGATTGGATCAGCCAATTAGATTAAACTTAAATCCTATTGGCTGATTGCATCTGTGGGGCAATCCTATAGAGCATCTGTGGGGCATCCTCAAAAGGAAGGTGGGGGAGCGCAAGGTCTCTACAGGCTATAGCAAAGTGTCACAATAAAAGATATAATAAAATTTTTACAAAAATGTGAGGGGTGTACTCACTTTTGTGAGCTACTGTATATATATATATATATATAAGAACTAAATAGTGTGGGAAGGGAAAAAAGACGATAACAAAACATATAAGGGAATAACTCCAATGGCGCAACCTATCTAATATAAATGGATTCAATGAACCAAATATATATATATATATATATATAGTTCCAAATATAAAGTAGTACCTAGAATCAGGGCGTATTATTGTAGTAAGTTAGAAGATACACAAAAACAAGACCTAATACGATCTAATCTGTGATTACATTAGAGGCATCAATAGAATGTCTAGCATAAAGTATACAAAAAATGTTGCAGCTGTTGTACAAACAAAAATGGATAAAGGCAGTTCTTATTAATATTAGTAATACTAATAGTGATAATATATCTCACTGTAAAGAGTATTGCTTATTTAAGTCAATACAGAAATAGTATAGTTTATGATAGTCTATAATAAATATACTATAATAAATAAATATACTATACAGTTGAGAAAACAACATATACAGAAAATATATATAAAATAAAATGTTGATGATAACAGTTCAATGTATGAATTCCCTTATAAAAAGGGGAATTAAAGACTTGACATGCTCATTGTAGTTCTCAATTCAATTTCATACACACAGACTTGTAAACAAAGAAGACTCAGCTCCCTTTGGGAGTTTACTCACACTCCTTCACCTCAATCCTATGAGGTAAGTGCCGCGTAGTGAGAGGAAAACCCTCAGGGATTAGATTCAGGATCGTATAACTGTGTCTTTAAAATTCTCTGCTACTCCTCCAGACAGGCGTTCTCCAAGCATATATCATATGGAAGCACAGAAAAAGAAAGAAATAATAGTGCAATCCTGTTTGTAAAATTGACACTATACTTTATTATACTTGATAATGTGCTTACAATAAAAGACCTCAATACAATATGAGGTAATTCAAAACATATATCCACATAAGGTATGTCTAATACAGCTTATAAGGTTTATGAAGGATTAGAGAACGTCCTTTTCAGTAAGGAGAGCACTTCTGCAAATGGAGTGATAGTATATATATTCTTCCTAATTGGAAAGAGTCCACAGCTGCATTAATTACTTTTGGGAAATAAGAACCTGGCCACCAGGAGGAGGCAAAGACACCCCAGCCAAAGGCTTAAATACTCCTGCCACTTCCCTCATCCCCCAGTCATTCTTTGCCTTTCGTCCCAGGAAGTTGGCAGAGAAGTGTCAGAATGTGTTTTGTCTCTTATGGAGGGTACTACTCTTTGCAATAGGGTTGCTCATTGTAGTTCTCAATTCAATTTCATACACACAGACTTGTAAACAAAGAAGACTCAGCTCCCTTTGGGAGTTTACTCACACTCCTTCACCTCAATCCTATGAGGTAAGTGCCGCGTAGTGAGAGGAAAACCCTCAGGGATTAGATTCAGGATCGTATAACTGTGTCTTTAAAATTCTCTGCTACTCCTCCAGACAGGCGTTCTCCAAGCATATATCATATGGAAGCACAGAAAAAGAAAGAAATAATAGTGCAATCCTGTTTGTAAAATTGACACTATACTTTATTATACTTGATAATGTGCTTACAATAAAAGACCTCAATACAATATGAGGTAATTCAAAACATATATCCACATAAGGTATGTCTAATACAGCTTATAAGGTTTATGAAGGATTAGAGAACGTCCTTTTCAGTAAGGAGAGCACTTCTGCAAATGGAGTGATAGTATATATATTCTTCCTAATTGGAAAGAGTCCACAGCTGCATTAATTACTTTTGGGAAATAAGAACCTGGCCACCAGGAGGAGGCAAAGACACCCCAGCCAAAGGCTTAAATACTCCTGCCACTTCCCTCATCCCCCAGTCATTCTTTGCCTTTCGTCCCAGGAAGTTGGCAGAGAAGTGTCAGAATTTGTTTTGTTTCTTATGGAGGGTACTACTCTTTGCAATAGGGTTGCTCATTGTAGTTCTCAATTCAATTTCATACACACAGACTTGTAAACAAAGAAGACTCAGCTCCCTTTGGGAGTTTACTCACACTCCTTCACCTCAATCCTATGAGGTAAGTGCCGCGTAGTGAGAGGAAAACCCTCAGGGATTAGATTCAGGATCGTATAACTGTGTCTTTAAAATTCTCTGCTACTCCTCCAGACAGGCGTTCTCCAAGCATATATCATATGGAAGCACAGAAAAAGAAAGAAATAATAGTGCAATCCTGTTTGTAAAATTGACACTATACTTTATTATACTTGATAATGTGCTTACAATAAAAGACCTCAATACAATATGAGGTAATTCAAAACATATATCCACATAAGGTATGTCTAATACAGCTTATAAGGTTTATGAAGGATTAGAGAACGTCCTTTTCAGTAAGGAGAGCACTTCTGCAAATGGAGTGATAGTATATATATTCTTCCTAATTGGAAAGAGTCCACAGCTGCATTAATTATTTTTGGGAAATAAGAACCTGGCCACCAGGAGGAGGCAAAGACACCCCAGCCAAAGGCTTAAATACTCCTGCCACTTCCCTCATCCCCCAGTCATTCTTTGCCTTTCGTCCCAGGAAGTTGGCAGAGAAGTGTCAGAATTTGTTTTGTCTCTTATGGAGGGTACTACTCTTTGCAATGGGACAGGAGTTTTAAGTAGCCCTATAAGCTTCTCAGTGAGGGCCTGGGTGAAAGTTAGAGTCCCGAGATGCAGGGAGAGTTCTCTTTTGCGACACCATCCTGACTCATTTTAACAGCTCCTACAGCAATCGGCGTTGACAAATTTAGCAAACTGCTTTTTTCTCTCAAGTCCATGTCAGGAGCGATGCTACAACCTGTCACACTTGAAGGACCATGTTCCTGTTCCACGGCGTAGATACTGGTAAGATTATTTCATTTTTTATTACATAATGTTAACACAGAAGACAGGGTCACAGTGTGGCGCCTTTTATCTTTATAGAATCAGGGATTAATATCTCTTTAGGGGGATTATTGAACAGGGGGGATTAATAATCTTATATGTTTATTTGATTTTATGCTGCTTTATGTGTGAGATGTTATGAGCTCTTAGGCTGTTATGGAATATACAGGTTTCACTTTCACTTTGAGCGCCATGCAGCTTACAAGCTTGGCGCGCTTTCTCTCATAGCAGGGACGGTCCTGCATTGTGCACTATGTGATTCATTCCCTCCTTCGTGACTATCAGAGAGGAGTCATACATATCTGTACTGTCTGGGTCATAGGAGGTGGTGAGTGCCCCAGCCATTGGGGTATAGAGGTGCCATTATTAAAAAAAAAGAGGCTGTTTTATCTCTAGTTCTCCGGTTATTGCACTAGTGATGGAGGATCCGGTTTCTTTAGAGGGCACTCCCTCTATTCCTAAAGAGCAATTCCTGTTTATATGGGTAGGAGGCCCTAGTTCCCCTCTCAATTATGTTCCATATGCCTTGATAATGTGATAATATCAAACATGTTTGATATCATGGAGCCGTCCACCTGAGGAGTTGTCGTTCAGTGAGGTGCGTACCCTACATTGTTATCTCTATACACATGAAGTTTTCCCATATCATTGCTGATCCTCCATCTGGAGGGGGCCTTTTTTCTCCAGACACTACTGTGCAGTTCAGACGGCGGTGTCTGCGGCCTTAATGCTTTACCTCGCCCTGCTAAGTGCAAGCAAAAGGTTATATATTGCACTCCTTCCCAGAGTACATCAAATAATTTTTGGATTTAACCGATAGGGTTGTTACGTTCCATCTGGAGTCTTGCTGGCTCCGTGTCGAGACTATAGTGGGCCTTTTGTTAGATTCCTTTGGGTCTACGGCCTTGTCGTCTGTTTCTACGGAGTCAGGTCGGCACCCGTGCTCTGTTGGGATGGCTGTGGCCATTCTTCTGCTCATTTTTGAGCTGGTGTTGAGGTTCTTCTGTGCTTGGGCTGGCCCAATTAAGAGTGGGTTCTGAGATGCGTTGTCATCTTAAGGATCTAGGTTGGCATTGTAGCTAGCCCCCTGGGTTTGCAACCTGAGGGTCCTGGGTTACCATTCACCTTCGGGTTCTGGGTGTAACCTCTCTCTCTCTCTTGGGAGTGCAGTGGGTCTCGTTGAGGTTATGTGGTTCCCCTTTTGGAGCCCTGTGTGTAGGTCTAGCGGCTTCGATTGCCTGGAAGTGTGCCTTCTATCTGGGAGTTCTCCTTTTGCAATCTATTCTCTTGCTGTCAGCTTTTTCATTCTCAGCAAGTATTCTTCTGTGTCATCCTAATGATGGCTGCGTGTTCTTTACTTAGGGTTTTTTATCTGGGTCTGTTACACATTCTTTTTTTGTCTGTTTACTATAGTATTCTTAGTTCTGACGATGTGAGGACTTCGTCTTCAGTTGTCTTTCGGTGCTTTCGCATGATGTTGAGAGAAAGGTTTCTCTGTTTCGAGGCCCGGTCCTAAACCTCTGGTTTCTGCTTGGTCTGGGCATAGCCTTCCCTTGTCTGTCAGGACCTATTTGGGTCTTTGTGAGCTGGGCTCGCTATTGGGGGTTTTCCTTCTATAGATTTTGTGGTGACCTTTCGGTTCCCCTTCGGTTATTCTTTGCCTTATCCCTTGGTGAGGGACCGCCTGTTGGGCGACGGTGTCTCCTGGAGGACTGTTGGCTCAGTTGAGTCCAATTTTGCGGTCTCTAGCTAGGTTTCTGAACTATCTGCCGGTTAGTGCCCTTGGGGCCTTTCGTTTTCAAAATTTTATCGACTTCATACGAAGCGGGGTTTTTGTTGGGTAGTGGTTTCTGGCTTGGTACCCTCAGAATGGGCCGCCTATTGTACCCTCCTGTTTTGGCATTCGGTGTCCTCTTTAGCTTCTGAATTGTTTTCCCTAAAGTAATGAATGCAGCTGTGGACTCTTTCCAATTAGGAATAAAAATATAAATTATGCTTACCTGATAATTTCCTTTTCTTCCGTTGGAAAGAGTCCACAGTTCCCCACCCTTTTTCTACGTGGGGCGTCTTTTTATTCTTCTGGCGCCTTTTTTCACCCTGTTATTTCTTCTACTGTTCCTTGTTCCTCGGCAGAATGACTGGGGGATGAGGGAAGTGGGAGGAGTATTTAACCCTTTGGCTGGGGTGTCTTTGCCTCCTCCTGGTGGCCAGGTTCTTATTTCCCAAAAGTAATGAATGCAGCTGTGGACTCTTTCCAACGAAAGAAAAGGAAATTATCAGGTAAGCATAATTTAGATTAAATCTTTTTTATTAAACAATTAAAGGTTACAATACAAATCAAGTCAGTCACAATTAACCGCTGATATATCATCTGGCCTTTACAAAAAAAAACTGTAATAAAGCATAATCAAAGCAAAAGTTCGGAAAGTCACTGTAGTACTGCTTAAGTAGCTAGTACTAATTATAGGGCACAAGTCCTTATCTTCCACCAAGCTCCCTCTTCTGGTTATTTAAGAAGATTAGGATGATTATAATGTCCCTATAGCACTGTGCCCTCCTTGAAGACCATCTAGTTGATTAATATGAGGCAGATGAATAGCTTGTAGAACTTGGGAAGGAAAAATTAAAAACTCCCAAATTCCATATTATTGACTAATTATATTAGTGAAAACAAACCTAAATCAACAAAATACTGTAATATAAACAAGTTATTACATATAAGTTACATTTGACTGTTGGTAAGCCTATAATTGTCACTACATCACGGTCTTCTTTATTCTTTTAAAGCTAATTGCTTCCACTGCTCCTTAATATAAACTAAAAAAATGTGTTTCCTTAGTCCCACAACACTATGTTCCCCAAATGGGTTCACTCCCTCCATCCCCTCCTTCCCGGTTGCTCCGTGGAGTGGGATCTGGTAATAATACATTCCCACCTTCCTTTCCTAGCATCCAATAATACCATATTTTCTGAAAGGAATCCGAAGTGTTTTGTATATGAGCGGCTGATTCATACATACAATATGTTTGTTTGATTTTGGACAGTATTTCCGCCCATGGGGGCACTCCCGTCTTCCAATATTTTGCTATACTGGTTCTAGTTATGGTACATAATATTCTAATGAAGACATTAATATACTTATTAAAAGCAGGTAAGTTGTCATGTAAGAGAGCCTGTGCTATTTCTAGGTGTATGGTCTCATCCAACAGATCACTTAAGAGCCCAGACAGGTTTTTCCAAATGCCATTAACCTTAGGGCATTCCCACCACATGTGAAGGTAGGTACCCACTTCTTCACATCCCCTATAGCAGAGTCTAGACCCATTCCTGACAGAGTGTACTGTTTGAATGGGAGTCAGGTACCACCTAAAAGAGGTCTTGATAATGTTTTCCCTGAGATCCGCACTTAAATTTTTGCACGAGTCATAAAACAATCTATCCCAATCTTCTTGGTCTTTCTCCACCCCCAAATCAGTCTCCCATCAGAGTATTAGAGGGGATTTAGACTTAATTTCAGCTGTTTGCAAGTCGATATATATTTGTGAGATTGCGTGTTTGGATCTAATAGGGGTGCAACTCAGTCTCTCTAGATTTGTAGTAGGTTGTATAGTTCTATTGAAAATATAAGCGCGGATCGCGGATGTTCTTTCCAAGTACAGAAACCCCTGCAATGGTAAAGGTTCTATTTTTTTACTCAACTGTGAATAAGAAATAGGAGTTCCGTTGCTTACAAGATCCGCTACTCTATAGAGTCCCTTATTTTCCCATTTGCTTATTATTGGTCTATGGTCGGGATTTATCAGATATTTTAAGTTTTTTTTCAGTGAGTTTACAGGGAAGATATTCAAGGTCCCAAGTGCCGATTTCCATTCTCGTATTGACAATTTAGTAATTGGAGCAATATGTATTCCTTCCTCCCCCCCCCCCCAACCCCAGAAACCATATGATGTCCTCTGGGGAGTTGAATTTCCCCAACTCAGATTCCAGGACCGGCCAGAGGATATTATCGTCTCTCCTACCACATATGGAGATCTGAGCTAGTCTAGACGCACGATAGTAGTCTTGTAAATTAGGCAGACCAACCCCCCCCCAACTGTATGTGTCGTGTAAGAACCCAAGCTGGAATCCTAGCCTGCTTCCTGTCTCTGAGAAAGCTATGTACCTGACTCGTGAACTGCAAAGCAACCATGGCAGGAGTCATCTAAATCCCCTAGTCAGGGAAGTATGCTAATTAACAAGATTATATGACTCGAGAGTAATTGTGGTTTGAGGCATGCATAGTGACTAGTTAACAACCTAACAAACTTAAACAGAAACATGAACTTAAACATATAAACATTTTTAACCATTAAACATTGACTTAGTGGTTTCCAAAAGAAACTCCACAGTGTTGAGAGAGATAAGGAGAAATCTAGAAAAAGAGAATAAGAAAGTAAAGAAAAAGAAATTAATTGGGTTAGATTAGTAAGAAGAAAGAAGAAATGAGGGAGAGTGTGCAGCTAGGAATATCAGCTGCAAGCCGAGTTTCGGCTAGAAATTGTGGACATGAGAGTCCCAAGAGTGGACACATGTGTATTTCTGACCAGTACTTTTCCAGGAATTTATGGGTACGAAAAAGATAAAAAGAGGATATATATAGAGACATCCATAAGTACACTCCATGGATCCTTATTCCTTGTGTGGGGATGTTGTAAATAGCTCTACAGTACCAAGGTAACTTGACTGGTAATATTTACAATGAACAGGAAAATTGCACTGTAAAGGCGGATCCCCCGCCTCTACCCCAGTGGCAGGTTACAGGATCATATCTTGGGTTTCTTTCCCCCTTTTGTAATCTTTGTCCATCTACTTTTTGATGAAGAGTTTCTAGTTTCCGAAGTATCTGGTGTCTTTGTGGATGACGCAATAGTTGGAAAGTCCGGCAGATTCAAACTCAAGGATTGTCACGCTGTGGGGACATCTTCCATAGACCTGATGGTTGTTGTCTTTCCGTCTTTCACCACTATTAGGGCAAAGGGAAAGCCCCAGCGGTATGGCAGTGTGTGAGTGGTCTTAGTGTGCTGCGACGTTGTAGAGTACGGACACAGAGGTCCTGATAAAATTGTATCACATTTCCCTGGAATTTAAATGTGGGATTTTGGCGAGCTGCCTGCAAGATTTTTTCTTTCTCAGGGAAAGTAAAAACTTTACTATAATATATCTAGGTGGTAGATCATCTATAGGTCTGGCTCTAAGAGCTCTGTGAGCTCTTTCTATTTGATAAGAGTCCTCTGTGTTGTCTCCAGTAATTGTTCTGAACAGTTGATGAAGATAGGAATTTAAATCTTTATTTATAATTGACTCTGGGACTCCTTTGAGACGTAAGTTGCACCTCCTAGACCTGTTCTCCAAGTCTTCCATCTTATCCTGGAGTTCCAGGATCTCTTGTTGTTGTGAAAATACAGACTGGGAGAGTGTGGTGACTTCCTCAGATATCTCATCCTGATTGGTTTCCAGGGTGTCCACCCTGTTACCTATTTCTGTGATGTCATTTTTTATTTCTTTTAAACTGGTTGTCACTGTGGAATGAAGGTTGTCTATCTTGTTCCAAAGTTTTTCAAAATTTGTGTCAATATCTTGTTTGGAAACCAACAATTGTAGGTCAGCTTTCGTAGCAGGAATTTGATCTGCCGGAGTTAATGTAGTGGAATCCATGTCTATGCCTTCTTCATTTTTTGACTCCATATTATTAGGGAGTTTGTTGACTTTTGATGTTTTAAAAAAAGAGTCCATGGGAGCTGTTTTTGTGATCTTGTCTGATTTATTTGTCTTTCTGGTAGACATGGTTGTATTTGAATTTGTAAGATTCTGTATCTTCAGAAGTTGTACTAGAGAACAAGTTCTGTTTATGACCCACAGGGTTATATGCTCAAATTCAGTTATATAGCTTTTATTATTGGAATACCCCCTCTTGTAGATCTAATATTTATTAAAGTATTAGCGATTGTCTTGGGGTGAACCAGCCTAAACTTTATATATATATATATATATATATATATATATATATATCACTCACCAAGTGCCACACTTCAAAAACTAGGGGGTAGAAAGATGATACAGCGCACTCTGCAAAAGTGTTACATGCTCATGAAACATTGCCTGTTGTATTAGTAGAGGCTAGGCAGTGTGTATTAACTCGGTAAAGATAGTGCCCCTAACTGTGGTTTCCCAGTCTCATCCGGATCTTACAGAGCACAACATTCTCCTCATCTGCCTCCTAACAATCATCTTCTAGATGCCTTATGTTGGGGAAGAGGTCGGGGTCACGACCGGAGCTCTAGCACAGTGTATCTCTAGGAAGCATCTTACCCACGTGGTAATGGCGGCTCTCTGTCTCAGCGGAGATCTTTTCACATCACGTCGCCAGGCAATGTCCCCCGATCTCACTTCCCTTCTCTCAGACTAATCGCCTGTATAACCAGAGGCGAGTGAAGGGGAACCCCCACAGCCATTTGTCAGTCGTGTTCTTTATTCGATGCGTCACTTCATTAGGCCTGGGCCAGGCGATCCCAAACCCCCTTATAGCTGCTCACCCGGTAATGATCCAGTGCATAAAAAAGTTTAACTCTGAAGTAAAGGTCCTTTTGCCTTCAGGTATGGTATGTTTGTCCACATTGCAAGCACTTGATGTGCCCTTTTTCAACTCCCAGCTGCACGGAGCTCTTCACCTACACCTCCATCTTAGATCACAGCTAGGCACCGCCCTCAGGTAAGCATAATTTATGTTTTATATATATATATATATATATATATATATATAGTGAGGTCCAGTCTCATCTGAGCCCTATTAAAAGCTACAGGCATCTATCTCACACACATCTTATTTCATTATTTATTTTGCTCCAATTTTCCTGTAATTTAAGTCTGAAAATTGTTGATTTTCAAGTTCTAAAAAATTTAAAGAATACGTTGCTGGTTTCACAAGTCTAACCTTGCCACATACACTAAATTGCCAAAAGTATGTGGACACTCATACTAATTATTGAGGTCAGGTGTTTCAGCCTTCTCATTGCATAAAATCAGGGGACTATTATGGCCTAGGCCAACAAGGCCGGTGCCTAGAGCAGCAGATTTGGGGGGGGGGGCAGCACATCTGCCCTATCCTCTCTCTTAAAGCCAGCACACAGTACAGTGCGTGACAAAGTGCAGGCTTTTACAGAGAAGACAAGGCACGTGCACTGATTAAGGTCGCTCTTCACAGGCAGTGCTCCTTTAAACCGTTGCTTCATTTAGAGCCACTGGCATTTTATCAGTGGAAGCATTCTTGGTGAGAAACTTGCCCGGGGATATGCTTACAAGGTGAGGCTGGAGAAGGCCGATATGCTACCACCCCTTGTCAGCTGTGGTGGTTCTCTGATCACAGTGCTTATTGCAGGTCTTAGTAACTAACAGACTGGATGCGTCTGTGCACTGCTTAGTTCAGCTTGTGATGTCTAATCATAAACTCTCAGTGCTAATGTATGGTAGCTACTAATAGCTAGCTTTTTCTGCATTCATGAACCCACAGAGTAAATAGTATACTGACACTTAAAAAGTTTTATTTCTTGAATGATGGTAATTACAGAGATTGTTTCAAAGTGTATTCTTCTTTCCCTCCCTTCCCCTCTTCCTTCTTTCTCCCTCACTTCCTCTATCAGTTCCCTCCTTCAACTCCCTCAACTCCCTCCCTTCTTTCTTTTCTTCCCTCCTTTCTCTCAACTCCCTCCCTTCTTTCCCTCCACCCTTTTCTCCTCTCCCTCCCCACTTTTCTCTCCCCCTCCCTTCTTTTCTTTCCCTCCCTTTTCTTTCATGTAAGTGGCAAGAGTCCATGAGCTAGTGACGTATGGGATATACATTCCTACCAGGAGAGGGCAAAGTTTCCCAAACCTCAAAATGCCTATAAATACATCTCCCACCACACACATACCTTAGTTTTACAAAATGTGCCTCTTATGGAGGTGGTGAAGTAAGATGTGCTTGATTTCTTCTATGATAGGGGCTTCTAAGCATTTTGAAGCCCAATTCCTCTCAGAGTACAGTGTTTGTCAGAGGGATGTGAAGGGAGTATTGCCTGTTGATTTCATGGTTTCACCTATGGGAAATCTATTCAAAGGCTCTCTGTATTCGGTCGCAGGGATTCATCCTCTGCCTCCCTTTTCAGATCGATGTTATACTCCTATACCATTACCTCTGCTGATATTTTTCAGTACTGGTTTGACTGTCTGCTATATGTGGATGGGTGTCTTCTGGTAAGTATGTATTATTTTTTTAAGACACTCCCAGCTATGTTTGGCACTTTGTATTATATTGTAAAGTTGTAAATATATGTGTTTCCGTATATCTGCCATGAGTCAGGTGTATATTTCCCTTTCACAGTCTATCAGTTTCAGTATGGAAATTATGTTTTTGTGAAGTTTATTAAAAAAAATTTTTTCTTACCTGGGGTTTCAGTTCCTTCAATTTGACTTTGTTTTCCAAAATTTTCGCAGGCAAACTAGGCTCTCGAGGATGCAAAATGCCGTTTTTTATTGCGTCATTCTTGGCACAAAATTTGTTGCCGCGAAGTTGCGCCTATGGTAACGCAAGTCTCGTCATTTCCTGCGTCTTTGTTGACGTTCGTTTTTTGGCGCAAGTTGCGTCATTTCCTAGTGTTGGCTTTGGCACCAAAAGTTTTCACTTCCTTTTACGTAATGCGTCATACTTGGCGCCAACATTTTTGTTATATTACTCCTCTTCATTTTATGCTTCTTGCTCTCTTTATATTATAGAGAGCTATGATGCTTTGCTTTTTGCATATTTTTTTAGCATAAGCATTTTTTCCATTCCTGAAAATGCTATATGAGGAAATTGGATATTTTGTTTAAATGTTAATTTTTTTCTTTTTACATTTTGCAAGATGTCTCAGACTGATCCTGTCTCTGATTTTACTGTAGGTACCATGCTGCCTGAACACAGTTCTACCAAAACTAAGTGTGTTTGTTGTAAACAAGCTGATGTTATTTCTTCAGCTCAATTATGTGGCATTTGTCATGATAAGCTGTTGCATGCTGATAATGTTTCTATTAGTACTAATTCATCGTCTGTTGTTCCTTCAACGTCTAATGTACCTTATATTCCTGCAGATGTAAAGAATTATTTTGCTGCAGCTATAGAAAAGGCTATGTCTGCTAATACTGTTTTTACTCGTGTCGGTAGAGAAATGACACTACTGACAGGCAAACTACCTAATATTATTTGAATTGTAAGGTTTATTACCTAATATATCCTTATATAGTATGATAGGGAGGGGTGCTTTGCACAGTTAAATGATTTAAGCACACATCTTGGGAATACAAGGGAGATTCCCACTAAAGAATGCGATTGTAGCACTCACTGCCCTGACTACTACTATGTCTGCTATTCCGCCTTCAAATAAACGTAAAAAGTCTTTTAAAGCTTCTCATAATTCTGATGAAACTTGTTTTGACCGACAACATACTGAAGTATCCTCTGCTGGTGAGGATCTCTCTGGTTCAGAGGATCCTGAATCAGACACTGTAATTGACTAATCTTCCTATCTGTTTAAAATTGAATATATTCATTCTTTTTTGAAGGAAGTTTTAGTTACTTTGGGAATTGAAGAGTCTAGTCCTCTTGTTAACAAAGCCAGTAAACTTTTAAATACTGTTTTTAAACCTCCTGCGCTTACTCCTGAGGTTTTTCCTATTCCAGATGCTATCTCTGATATGATTACTAAAGAATGGTCTAAACCTGGTTCTTCTTTTAATCCTTCCTAGGTTTAAGAAGTCGTATCCTTTACCTGTGGCTAATTTAGAGTTTTGAGAAAAAGTCCCTAAAGTTGATGGGGCTATTTCCACTCTTGCCAAACGTACTACTATTCCTATAGAAGATAGTACTTCTTTTAAGGATCCTTTAGACATCAAAGTTGAATCTTATCTCAGGAAAGCTTATTTACATTCTGGCTATATTCTAAGGCCTGTCATTTCTATGGCTGATGTGGCGGCTGCTTCAACTTTTTGGTTGGACAGTTTAGCTCGTCAGAAGATTCTGATTTGTGTAGCATTGTTCTTTTGCTTCAACGTGCTAATCATTTCATTTGTGATGCTATATTTGACGTTGAGATCGATGTTAAATCTATGTCTTTAGCTATTTTAGCCAGAAGAGCTTTATGGCTTAAATCTTGGAATGCTGACATGGTGTCTAAATCTAGATTACTATCTCTATCTTTCCAGGGTAAGAATTTATTTGGTTCTCAATTGGATTTTTTTTATTTCCACTATCACTGGGGCGAATGCAATTTTTCTACCCCAAGTCTAAGGTTCCTAATAATTTTCATTCCTTTCGTCAGAATAGAGAACAAAAAAAACACTGCTTCCCCTAAGGCCTCTGGTTCTAATTGGCAACCATCTTCAAATTGGAGTAAAACCAAGCCTTATAAAAAACCAAATCCAGCCCCCAAGTCTGCATGAAGGTACGGCCCTCAATCCAGTTCAGCTGGTGGGGGGCAGATTGAAATTACTTCAGGACATTTGGACAGATTCTGCTCAGAATCAGTGGATTCAGAATATTGTGTCTCAAGGGTATTGAATAGGTTTCAGAATAAGACCTCCCATGGGAAGATTCTTTCTCATGTTCCAACAAATCCTGTGAAGGTTCAGGCTTTTCTGAAATGTGTTTCAGACCTAGAGTTTTCAGGGGTGATTGTACCAGTTCCTCTCCAGGAACAGGGTTTGGGTTTCTATTCAAATTTATTCATTGTCCCAAAGAAAGAGAATTCTTTAAGACCAGTTCTGGATCTGAAGTTTTTAAATTGTTCTGTAAGAGTCCCAACTTTCAAGATGGTGACTATAAGGACTATACTGCCTTTTGTTCAGCAAGGGCATTTTATGTCCACAATAGACTTACAGGATGCATATCTTCACATTCCGATTCATACAGACCACTATCTGTTTCTGAGATTCTCTGTAATCAGAGAGCAGGGTATTGTGGTGTTTCTTTATTTAGACGATATCTTGGTACTAGCTCAGTCTTTTCATTTAGCAAAATCTCACACAAAACAACTAGTGTGGTTTCTTCAAAGGCATGGTTGGAGGATCAATTTACAAAAGAGTTTCTTGATTCCTCAAACAAGGGTCACCTTTTTAGGTTTCCAGATAGATTCAATGTCCATGACTCTGTCTTTAAAAGACAAGAGACAAATGAAATTGGTTTTAGCTTGTCTAAACCTTCAGTCACGATCATTCCCTTCAGTGGTTAAGTGCATGGAAGTTTTTGGTCTTTTGACTGCAGCATCAGACGCGATCCCCTTTGCTCATTTTCATATGAGACCTCTGCAGCTTTGTATGCTGAATCAATGGTGCAGGGATTATTTTCAAATATCACAGCTGATATACTTAAATCCCAACATTCAACTCTCTCTGTCTTGGTGGTTGGACCATCATTGTATTGTTCGAGGGGCCTCCTTTGTTCGTCCTTCCAGGACTGTGATCTCAACGGATGCAAGTCTTATAGATTGGGGAGCTGTCTGGGGGTCTCTGACAGCACAAGGGGTTTGGAAACCTCAAGAGGCGAGGTTACCAATCAATATTTTAGAACTTTGTGCTTTTTTCAGAGCCCTTCAGGCTTGGCCTCTATTAAAGAGAGAACTTTTCATTCGTTTTCAGACAGACAATATCACAACGGTGGCTTATGTCAATCATCAGGGAGGGACTTGCAGCTCTTTAGCAATGAAAGAAGTATCTTGGACACTTTCTTGGGCAGAGTCCAACTCTTTACTAATTTCTGCGATTCATATCCCAGGTGTAGACAATTGGGAAGCAGATTATCTTAGTCATCAGACTTTGCATCCAGGGGAGTGGTCTCTCCATCCAAATGTGTTTCATCAGATTGTGCAGATGTGGGGTCTTCCAGAAATATATCTGATGGCCTCCCATTTGAACAAGAAACTTCCCAGATACCTTTACAGGTCCAAGGATCCTCAGGCGGAGATGGTGGATGCTTTAGCAGTTCCTTGGTTTTACCATCCTGCTTACATTTTTCCGCCTCTAGTTCTTCTTCCAAGGGTGATCTCCAAGATCATAATGGAACAATCTCATGTGCTTCTGATAGCATCAGCATGGCCTCACAGGTTTTGGTATGCGGATCTTGTCCGGATGTCCAGTTGCCAACCTTGGCCACTTCCTTTAAGGCCAGACCTTCTGTGTCTAGGGCCGTTTTTCCATCAAATCTCAAATCTCTAAATTTGAAGGTATGGAAATTGAACACTTAGTGCTTAGTCATAGAGGTTTCTCTGACTCAGTGATTAGCACTATGTTACAGGCTCGTAAGTTTGTTTCAAGGAAGATTTATTATCGGGTTTGGAAAACCTATATTTCATGGTGTTCCTCTTATAAATTCTCTTGGCATTTTTTTAGAATTTGCTAGAATTTACAGTTTCTTCAGGATGGTTTGGATAAGGGTTTGTCTGCAAATACTTTGAAGGGACAAATCTCTGCTCTTTCTGTCTTATTTCATAGCAAAAGTGTGTAGGAGCGCTCAGAGGCTAAAGATATAGACTAAAAATATAAAACAAAGATATTAATATAGAGGTAAAAGGCAGGCTATACACGATAAATTAAAAATGATATACGCTTCAAAGACATTAAATGTAGCAGAGTGTACAATAAATAGCAATTTATTAATAATAAAAGAACAGAATATTAAAATCGGACGTCTCTGATACTAAAACAAATAGCACAATTCGGGACTAAATAGGGAACAATGCCACCACTTTAGACTTAGAAAACACACAAATTATCCACCTAAGGATGGAAAAAAAATGTAAGCAAAAAACAAGTTTGTGAAAAAATTGAGACAATGTCTCTAAAGAAACTGCAAGGATTCCACAGCAGTTAGCAATTCAAGCTTTGTTAGTATCCTAGAACGAATACAGGCACAGTACCAGGCTTCCAGACAGGAATATGGGCGAGAGCAACACAAACTTTTCGGGTACTCTGTCTTTTCCTTTCCTCTGCCGTGTAGGTCACGTGTGTGTAAGACGTCACGATACAATCGTATTGGTAGATACTTGAATTTCAAATCTACAGCTGATCCTCTTTCCAAATGTAAAAATATCAGCCTCATCCGCTCTTGAGTGCAATATAGCACGCTGGATGACTCTTCAAAGGCTTTTCAAAGGCTTGTCTTTTGGCACTTGTCAGTACGCAATATAAGTCTTTGAAGGCTTGTTTTTAGGTATAGTTATTCCAGGATTATACACCGCTAAATCCTCCGTGAATATAAGAGGACACTTGGCAGGTTATTGAAAATGACTCAAATCTGTAATTACTGCACAACATCAACGCATTTCTCCCTGCATGAGGGCTTTTTTAAGAGGATCTACATCAGTGCTTTCTAAACTGTGTGTCGGCAGCAGTGTGTAGGTGTGTCCCTGCTTCAGCACTAATTTTTTAAAATTTAATTTTTTTAAACATTTTTTTTTTGGTTTCTGACTTTCCGTCTGCCTGCTACGCATATCACATGGTTGACACGTGATTGATACCTAGGGGGTCACAGATCATCTTAACCTATTGGCGCAAATCAGTGGGAACTGAAACTATTGCCATTGGTGACATTGGCTCCTGACTGCATGTGTAGTCTCCTTAATTGGCTCGTGACTGCATGTGTAGTCAGTGAGTGGGACAGCAGTGTGTTTGCAGCACGGGCAGTAGTCAATCGGACTCACCAAGCTCTGAGGGCGGCAGCTTAAACGCTGAGCTGAAGTCAGAAGTCAGTGGGGTTTCTTTGCAACTAGCTCCCAGTAGTGCATTGCTGCTCCTGCTCTTGATATATGGATAAGAAGGGGAAGCTTAAAAATGCTTAATGATGAAATGCGAGTGCCTTTATCTAATATTCCACCAAATATTCAGACATTGTGTCCATCCTATCAATCTTATACATCCTATTAAAATAGTAAGTAGCTTTTGGTGATATTAAACTTTTGTTTAATTCTTGCACATACTTACTGTTACTTGTAAATACATTTTGTTATTATATAATTTATGTATGTGTCCGTATCTCTTAAAACAAGTTAGTTTAACCTCCTGTTTGCCAGTACAACTGAACTTACTGTGTCGCGAAATGATGTAGGTTTAAAAAGTGTGTCACCAACATGAAAAGTTTGGAAAGCTCTGATCTACATGATACAAAGACAATTGGGTGCTTCCAATTTCGTGTCAAGGATTTGGGGAAGGCCTATTCCTGTTCCAGCATGGCTGTGCACAAAGTGAGGTCCATGAAGACATAGTTTGATGAGTTTAGTGTGGAGGAACTCAAGTGGCCTGCACAGAGCCCTGACCTCAACCCCATTGAATGCCTATTGTATGATTACTTATTGGGAGTCAGACCATTTTGTTCACTATCAGTGATGGTCGAAATCTTGTGGAAATCCTTCACAGAAGAGTAGTCACTATTATAGCTGCAAAGGGAAGCCAACTCCATAATAATGTCCATGGATTTGGAATTGCATATCCAACAAGCTCATGTAGGTGATGGTCAGGGGTCCAGATGCTTTTAGCCATATAGTGTATATATTCTTAATTTGTAGTATGCTATCTTTTCTGCTACATCCAAACAATAGAGATTTTCAGCTAGATTACGAGTTTTGCATTATGAGTATAACGCTGCTTTTTCCCTACCGCCGGTATTACGAGTCTTGTAGGTACAGCTGTACCACACACTTTTTTGGCCGTCATGCAACGTAACTACCGCACTTTTTCAAAAGTCCTTTTTCAATGGGACTTCCATAGCGCCGGTATTACGAGTTTCCCTGTCCGGCCAAAAAGTGAGCGGTACAGCCTATAACTACAAGATCTGTACCGTAAACTGAAAATCAGTAGTTATGGGATTTACGTTACAAAGCTGTAACATAAAACTCATAACTAAAGTGTTACAAAGTACACTAACACCCATAAACTACCTATTAACCCCTAAACCGAGGCCCTTCCGCATTGCAAATACTAAAATAAAATTATTAACCCCTAATCTTCCGCTCCGGACATTGCCGCCACTATAATAAACCCCTAAACTACCGCACTACCGCATTGCAAACACTAGTTAAATATTATTAACCCCTAATCTGCTGCCACAAACGACACTGCCGCCACTATACTAAAGTTGTTAACCCCTAAACCTAACCCTAAGTCTAACCCTAACACCCCTAACTTTAATATAATTAAAATAAATCTAAATAAAAAATACTATCATTAACTAAATAATTCCTATTTAAAACTAAATACATACTTACCTGTAAAATAAACCCTAAGCTAGCTACAATATAACTAATAGTTACATTGTAGCTATCTTAGGTTTTATTTTTATTCCACAGCTAAGTTTGTATTTATTTTAACTAGGTAGATTAGTTAGTAAATAGTTATTAACTATTTACTAACTACCTAGTTAAAATAAATACAAATTTACCTGTAAAATAAAATCTAACCTAACATTACACTACAATTAAATAAATTACATAAATTAAATATTATTAGCTAAATTACAAAAAAATAAACACTAAAGTACACAAAATAAAAAAGAAATTATCAAATATTTAAACTAATTACACCTAATTTAATAGCCCTATCAAAATAAAAAAAGCCCTCCCCAAAATAAAAAAAAAACCCTAGCCTAAACTAAACTGCCAATAGCCATTAAAAGGGTCTTTTGCGGCAACAGTAAAACCCACCACCCACACAACCAAACCCCCCAAATAAAATCTTATCTAAAAAACCTAAGCTCCCCATTGCCCTGAAAAGGGCATTTGGATGGGCATTGCCCTTAACCCCTTAATGACATACATCGTACAGGGTACGACGTTGGGGATTAAAGCGGCTGGAAACGATCCTGATCACTTCCAGCTGCTTTCCGGTTATTGCAGTGATGCCTCGATATCGAGGCATCCTGCAATAACAATTTTTCCCCATCCGATGCAGAGAGAGACACTCTGTGGCCCTCCCTGCACCGGAATCGTTGGTGGGTGGGAGCCGAGGCGGGTGGGTGGCCATCGATGGCTTTCTGTCTGCAGAGGTGGGCGGGGTAGCCGGGGCGCACACATGCACAGGGGGAGGCGGGCGGGCTCGTGCACGGGGAGGGAGCCATTACACTATGGAACAATTTTTTAAAATTAAGTGGGAGAGAGGGGAAATAAAACATTTTAGAATGAATCATCTAAGTTATCTGGGAGGGGGTGGGGGTTTAGTCTTGGGGGGGAAGCTACACTACAGAAAAGTGGAAAAAGAAATAAAAATGTTTTTTTTTTGTAAACTGGGTACTGGCAGACAGCTGCCAGTACCCAAGATGGCTCCAAATAATGTAGAGGGGGAGGGTTAGAGAACTGTTTGGGGGGGGGATCAGGGAGGTTTGGGGCTAAGGGGGATCCTACACAGCAGCATATGTAAATATGCTAAAAAAAAAACAAATAAGATACCTTTTATTTTAGTTCTGGCAGACTTTCTGCCAGTACTTAAGATGGCGGGGACAATTGTGGGGTGGGGGAGGGAAGAGAGCTGTTTGGGAGGGATCAGGGGGTCTGATGTGTCAGGTGGGAGGCTGATCTCTACACTAAAGCTAAAATTAACCCTGGCATAATACACGTGTGGTGCGCAGTGGCATTTAGCAGCATTCTAATTACCAAAAAGCAACGCCAAAGCCATATAAGTCTGCTATTTCTGAACAAAGGGGATCCCAGAGAAGCATTTACAACCATTTATGCCACAATTGCACAAGTGGTTTGTAAATAATTTCTGTGAGAAACCTAAAGTTTGTGAAAAAGTGAACGATTTCTTTTATTTGATCGCATTTGGCGGGGAAATGGTGGCATGAAATATACCAAAATGGGCCTAGATCAATACTTTGGGATGTCTTCTAAAAAAAAATATATACATGTCAAGGAATATTTAGGGATTCCTGAAAGATATCAGTGTTCCAATGTAACTAGCGCTAATTTTGAAAAAAAGTGGTTTGGAAATAGCAAAGTGCTACTTGTATTTATTGCCCTATAACTTGCAAAAAAATGAAAGAACATGTTAACATTGGGTATTTCTAAACTCAGGACAATATTTAGAAACTATTTAGCATGGTTGTTTTTTGGTGATTGTAGATGTGTAACAGATTTTGGTGGTCAAAGTTAGAAAAAGTGTGTTTTTTTCCATTTTTTCCTCATATTTTATAATTGTTTTAATAGTAAGTTATAAGATATGATGAAAATAATGGTATCTTTATAAAGTCCATTTAGTGGTGAGAAAAACGGTATATAATATGTGTGGGTGCAGTAAATGAGTAAGAGGAAAATTACAGCTAAACACAAACACCCCACTATAATTCCACCCTTATATCCATCCTTGACAATCTCGCCCCCTCTTACCACTGCTAGGAAATCACACACTCATCCCCAGCCCTGGCATACTCCTCTGACACGGTACCTACGCAGATGTTCCTGTACTGCTGAACGGCATTGGAGAAAATGACGGAGTTCAGCTGATTTTCTTCATTACAAATTCATCTTGAACTCCTACTACTCTGCCCTTAATCTCCACAAGCAACACTACTTCTCTACTCTTATCTCTAATCTTTCTTCAAACCCAAAACGTCTGTTCTCCACTTTCAATACTCTCCTCTGCCCTCCCCCACTTCCTAATACAACTTCTCTGTCAGCCCAAGACTTTGCCAGTCACTTCATTAACAAAATTGACTCCATCAGACATGAAATCAGCTCTCAACACAATTCCATTCTCTCCCCCCCTCAAATACTCTCACTCAACCACAACCCTCATAACCTGAAACTTAGTTCATTCTCCCCTGTTACTGAGGATGAAGTTTCAGCACTTATACTACGCTCTCACCTCACTACCTGTCCCCTTGACCCTATCCCCTCACAGCTGCTCCCCTCTCTCTCTGCTACCCTTACCCCTATACTAACACACATTTTCAACCTCTCCCTCAGCACTGGTACATTTCCCTCATCGATGAAACATGCGCTGGTCACACCTATCCTCAAAAAAACTTCCCTTGATCCTACCTCCCCATCCAACTACCGCCCAATTTCCCTCCTCCCTCTTGCTTCAAAGCTTCTCGAAAAACTAGTATATGCACGCCTATCCCATTTACTTACGTTAAACTCCCTTCTTGACCCGCTGCAATCTGGATTTCGTCCCTATCACTCCACAGAGACAGCTATTGTTAAGGTCAGACAAAACGAAATGGATGGCGCTGGTCTTGCAGAATGTTAAGTTTCTGATAATAGATAGAAATGGACTTGATGTGCAAGTTAAAATCTGTTGCAATAATGTGCAATATACTCACTCCTTAAGTAACGTGAGTCCTGCTTCTATGGTATATCCCTCTGTAATATGTCCCTCTCCAAAGGCAACAACAGGGAGGTTTTCAACAAAGGGCTGGAAAAGGATTGGAACCTCATCAGCAGTAAAATGAAACTTTAAATTGAAGAAACAAGTAGTAACTTACTTATCCAAAATAGCAAGTCCGGCTCGTCACAGCGAAATGATTGCCAAGTAGTGAGATAAAAAATGTTTTATTGTAGCTCTACGCGTTTCAACGCTTAAGCGTCTTTTTCAAGAGCAATAAAAGACAATAAAAACAAGTAACAGTTTGTATAATGCTGTGACAAAGTAGCCGGCTTTTATACAAATGTATCCATGTTCCAATTTCCTGTCTGTGGCAGGAAATTGGACTCACATAATAGAAACAGAATAAAAAGTACAAATTCCTACTAAATGTTTAGGCCCAACCTTGTTTTTTAAAATGTTGAATCTTTTTATGTCGCTCATTTAACTTTTAAATATTAACTTTATATTAGGTTCGGCATAAACATGAACAATAAGAATAAAAGTGACCAATCAGTGCATTACTTAGCATTTTTATCCAATGAGAAGACAGAGTTAGATAAAGTCCCCATTCGAGTATTTCTTGAATTTCAGTTCCCTTTAAGGTCCGCTTAAAGTTCACGTGCTATTTTTAGCCAATCCCATGATGTTAGAAGATTTTCCGTGGATTTATGACGTCGTATGGGCTCGTTAGTCACGTGTTCTTTCTGACGAATCAGTGAGGACGTTTTTCCTTTGTGGCTTTAACCAAATATTCCGTTATGGGGAATTGCGATTATACATTTCTATGAATAGAAAATAGAACAGCGGCAGTATCCATTCTAAACACCAATACAATTGAAAATTATCTATGACAATTTTATATATAATTTGATAGTATGAGAAATATGTGCAAAGATGTTTTGCGCTGTGCGGACTTTAATGTATGTGAATACATGTGAATGAGAATTTAATTCTAATCACTAAATGGTACTTTCCAAAGTTTTCCTTCTATGAAGGATACTTTTACGGCAACCTTAAATTACATATAACTCAGTAACATCGACATTTATGCAATGGTATATCCAGAAAAATACTTTGCAAACACATTAAAGACTGTATTATCAATTTTAATCGTATGAAAAGGGAATTTAAAAAATTTCTCTTTATATTATTAAACCCTTTGAGGAAATTTAGAGAGGGCAACATTTATCCGTTCAACTCATATAGGGATAAAAAATATAGTGCCTTTATATTTTATCATAACCTTATAGCTTTCCTACGTTAAAAAATGAATGAAAAGAGAAGTTATGTGTGCTAGTTAAAGGTATTTCATATTTTATGTTACCTAATTTGAATATGAATACATTTGTGAAATAGATACAATTTTTATGTAACCTTAATTTTGTGTTATCTAATATAAATGTGCTAAATACATTTAGTATAATAATACCAGTGGCGTGACTAATAAATTGGCTTTCTAAATTGTGTACAATAAGGAAACAAAAATAAAAGTAAAATAAAAATAATAATAAAATATTATTAATAAAAATGAAAAATATTGTGTAAACTCAATAAAGTGATATTATATGTGACTAAATAAATTACCTTAACAGTAGTAAATAATTACTTCATATATTAAAAGAATTCTCTATCTCTAATGGAATTAGTTTAAATAAAAGCTGCTATTCGAATATCTTTGTTGAGCCCCCAATGATTGTAAGTTCTTAGTGTGTGAATCCACCATAGTTCCCTCCTGTTTAACTCATCATCCAAATTCCCTCCTCTCCAATGAGTGGTTACCTTTTCTATCCCTATCCATGAAAAATTCTTAAAATCAAATTTGGTGCAAGTGTTGCAATGTGAAGGGACACCATGATCTTCATGCCTCTTATCTATTTTGTTAAGGTGTTCTAAAATACGAGTCTTGAGAAATCTGGTTGTTTGTCCTAAATATTGGATCTGACAATTGCATTGTAATAGATAGATCACGTTCTGAGTCTTACATGTAATAAAATGTTTAATTATATAGGTCTTTCCCGTTACAGAGGAAGTAAAAGTTTTATGGGTTCTTTTTGTGTAATTGCATCCTTTACATTTTCCACAAGTATAGAATCCTTGTAAGTTAGATATACTCAAAGGTGGTTTGGGGGCCATGCCTTTAATTAAAGAAGGGGCCAACTTTTGTTTAAAATTACTACCTCTTCTATATGTGATCTGGGGTTTATTGGGTATGATATTACTTAACAATTCGTCATTCTGTAAAATATGCCAGTGTTTTTTGATTATTTTATTGATTTGATGGTGCCCTGAATTAAAAGTTGTAACAAATCTGGGGAAGGAGGATTGTTGATTTATTGTAGTTTTATTTTTTGCCAAAATTAGATTGCGATCCTGATTTTTAATTAACTGTCTATCTATCTCAAGACTACTTGAAGAGTAGCCTTTTTGTAAAAATCTCTTTTTAAGTAATAATGATTGTTCTTCGTAATCTTCTATTTGATCACAATTTCTCCTGATGCGTTTGAATTGTCCTCTAGGAATAGCCTTTAACCATGATGGGTGGTGTTGACTGTCATGCAAACGCATCAGGTTAAAGGCTATTCCTAGAGGACAATTCAAACGCATCAGGAGAAATTGTGATCAAATAGAAGATTACGAAGAACAATCATTATTACTTAAAAAGAGATTTTTACAAAAATGCTACTCTTCAAGTAGTCTTGAGATAGATAGACAGTTAATTAAAAATCAGGATCGCAAACTAATTTTGGCAAAAAATAAAACTACAATAAATCAACAATCCTCCTTCCCCAGATTTGTTACAACTTTTAATTCAGGGCACCATCAAATCAATAAAATAATCAAAAAACACTGGCATATTTTACAGAATGATGAATTGTTAAGTAATATCATACCCAATAAACCCCAGATCACATATAGAAGAGGTAGTAATTTTAAACAAAAGTTGGCCCCTTCTTTAATTAAAGGCATGGCCCCCAAACCACCTTTGAGTATATCTAACTTACAAGGATTCTATACTTGTGGAAAATGTAAAGGATGCAATTACACAAAAAGAACCCATAAAACTTTTACTTCCTCTGTAACGGGAAAGACCTATATAATTAAACATTTTATTACATGTAAGACTCAGAACGTGATCTATCTATTACAATGCAATTGTCAGATCCAATATTTAGGACAAACAACCAGATTTCTCAAGACTCGTATTTTAGAACGCCTTAACAAAATAGATAAGAGGCATGAAGATCATGGTGTCCCTTCACATTGCAACACTTGCACCAAATTTGATTTTAAGAATTTTTCATGGATAGGGATAGAAAAGGTAACCACTCATTGGAGAGGAGGGAATTTGGATGATGAGTTAAACAGGAGGGAACTATGGTGGATTCACACACTAAGAACTTACAATCATTGGGGGCTCAACAAAGATATTCGAATAGCAGCTTTTATTTAAACTAATTCCATTAGAGATAGAGAATTCTTTTAATATATGAAGTAATTATTTACTACTGTTAAGGTAATTTATTTAGTCACATATAATATCACTTTATTGAGTTTACACAATATTTTTCATTTTTATTAATAATATTTTATTATTATTTTTATTTTACTTTTATTTTTGTTTCCTTATTGTACACAATTTAGAAAGCCAATTTATTAGTCACGCCACTGGTATTATTATACTAAATGTATTTAGCACATTTATATTAGATAACACAAAATTAAGGTTACATAAAAATTGTATCTATTTCACAAATGTATTCATATTCAAATTAGGTAACATAAAATATGAAATACCTTTAACTAGCACACATAACTTCTCTTTTCATTCATTTTTTAACGTAGGAAAGCTATAAGGTTATGATAAAATATAAAGGCACTATATTTTTTATCCCTATATGAGTTGAACGGATAAATGTTGCCCTCTCTAAATTTCCTCAAAGGGTTTAATAATATAAAGAGAAATTTTTTAAATTCCCTTTTCATACGATTAAAATTGATAATACAGTCTTTAATGTGTTTGCAAAGTATTTTTCTGGATATACCATTGCATAAATGTCGATGTTACTGAGTTATATGTAATTTAAGGTTGCCGTAAAAGTATCCTTCATAGAAGGAAAACTTTGGAAAGTACCATTTAGTGATTAGAATTAAATTCTCATTCACATGTATTCACATACATTAAAGTCCGCACAGCGCAAAACATCTTTGCACATATTTCTCATACTATCAAATTATATATAAAATTGTCATAGATAATTTTCAATTGTATTGGTGTTTAGAATGGATACTGCCGCTGTTCTATTTTCTATTCATAGAAATGTATAATCGCAATTCCCCATAACGGAATATTTGGTTAAAGCCACAAAGGAAAAACGTCCTCACTGATTCGTCAGAAAGAACACGTGACTAACGAGCCCATACGACGTCATAAATCCACGGAAAATCTTCTAACATCATGGGATTGGCTAAAAATAGCACGTGAACTTTAAGCGGACCTTAAAGGGAACTGAAATTCAAGAAATACTCGAATGGGGACTTTATCTAACTCTGTCTTCTCATTGGATAAAAATGCTAAGTAATGCACTGATTGGTCACTTTTATTCTTATTGTTCATGTTTATGCCGAACCTAATATAAAGTTAATATTTAAAAGTTAAATGAGCGACATAAAAAGATTCAACATTTTAAAAAACAAGGTTGGGCCTAAACATTTAGTAGGAATTTGTACTTTTTATTCTGTTTCTATTATGTGAGTCCAATTTCCTGCCACAGACAGGAAATTGGAACATGGATACATTTGTATAAAAGCCGGCTACTTTGTCACAGCATTATACAAACTGTTACTTGTTTTTATTGTCTTTTATTGCTCTTGAAAAAGACGCTTAAGCGTTGAAACGCGTAGAGCTACAATAAAACATTTTTTATCTCACTACTTGGCAATCATTTCGCTGTGACGAGCCGGACTTGCTATTTTGGATAAGTAAGTTACTACTTGTTTCTTCAATTTAAAGTTTCATTTTACTGCTGATGAGGTTCCAATCCTTTTCCAGCCCTTTGTTGAAAACCTCCCTGTTGTTGCCTTTGGAGAGGGACATATTACAGAGAGATATACCATAGAAGCAGGACTCACGTTACTTAAGGAGTGAGTATATTGCACATTATTGCAACAGATTTTAACTTGCACATCAAGTCCATTTCTATCTATTATCAGAAACTTAACATTCTGCAAGACCAGCGCCATCCATTTCGTTTTGTCTATTGCTTATACAGTCCTTGGGGAGAGACTGAGGAAGGGCAGCGGTCACTTTATTTAACAAGGAGAGTATTGTTTTTAGTACATTGTGTTGAGCATATTCTTTGTTAACATCTTTTTGTTTGCTACACACATTTCTGCACTATTGTTAAGGTCACCAATGACCTACTTACAGCTAAATCAAAAGGCCACTTCTCTCTGCTTATCCTCCTTGATCTGTCCGCAGCCTTTGACACTGTCGACCACCCTCTTCTGCTCCAAACCCTCCAATCCTTCGGCATCTGTGACACAGCCCTTTCGTGGCTCTCTTCCTATCTGTCAAACCGTACCTTCAGTGTAGCCTTCTCTGGGGCCTCCTCTGCCCCGTCACCACTTTCTGTCGGAGTACCGCAAGGCTGTGTCCTCGGTCCCCTTCTCTTCTCAATCTATACGTCATCACTAGGTTCCCTAATTAAGTCCCACGGTTTCCAATATCATTTGCATGTCGATGACACCCAAATCTACTTCTCTGCACCAGAACTATCTCCTTCCTTGCTAACCCGTGTCACTAACTGTCTTTCTCACATCTCTTCCTGGATGTCCTCTCACTACCTCAAGCTAAATCTCTCCAAAATTGAGCTCCTCATTTTCCCCCCTTCTTCCAAAATCTCCACCCCCAATATCTCTATAACTGTCGACAACTCCATCATTACCCCTACCCCGCATGCCCGATGTCTCGGGGTCACATTCAACTCAGATCTTTCCTTCACTCCTCACATTCAGTCATTGGCTAAAGCCTGCCGCTTTCACCTTAAAAACATCTCTAAAATTAGACACTTCCTTACACAAGACACAACTAAGATTTTAATCCACTCTCTCATTCTTTCCCGCCTTGATTACTGCAACTCTGTCCTCTCTGGTCTCCCCACCTGCCGCCTAGCTCCTTTACAATCCATAATGAATGCCTCTGCCAGACTCATCTTCCTTACACGTCGCTCTTCATCTGCTGCGCCTCTCTGCCAATCCCTTCACTGGCTTCCTCTTGCCTCTAGGATCAAACACAAAATTCTCACTCTGACATACAAAGCCCTCAACTGCACTGCTCCCCCCTACATCTCAGATCTTGTCTCCAGATACTCTCCCTCCCGTCCCCTTCACTCTGCTCATGACCTCCTACTCTCCTCCTCTCTTGTCACCTCATCACACTCTTGTTTACAGGACTTCTCCAGACTGGCTTCCATCTTGTGGAACTCTCTGCCTCGCTCCATAAGACTCTCTTCTAGTTTTAAAAGCTTCAAGTGCTCCCTAAAGACTCTACTGTTCAGGGACGCATACAACCTACGCTAACCTTTCCTAATACCAGTTCCTCTCCTCCACTGCAATCCCCTGAACCCTCTTAGCATGTAAGCCTAATAGTCCAGCTGTTTGTGGATCACCTTCTTAAGAGCTGACTACAACAGTGCAACTCTTGGCAGGGCCCTCTACCCTATAATTGTTTTGTTGTACTCCCCCTTTGTTTATAGCGCTGCGGAATCTGTTGGCGCTCTACTAATAACCGATAATAAAACACTGCAGAAATGTAAAAATAGCCCTGGTCCTTAAGGGAAAGAAATTGAAAAATGGCCTTGTCCTTAAGGGGTTAAAAGGGCATTTAGCTCTTTTTCTTTGCCCAAACTCCTAATCTAAAAATAAAACCGACCCAATAAACCCTTAAAAAAACCTAACATTAACCCCCGAAGATCCACTTACAGTTTTTGAAGACTGGACATCCATCCTCATAAAGCCGGGAGAAGTCTTCATCCAAGCGGGCAGAAGTCCTCAACGAAGCCGGGAGAAGTCTTCATCCAAGCGGCAAGAAGTCGTCCTCCAGGCGGGCAGAAGTCTTCATCCAGACGGCGTCTTCTATCTTCATCCTTCCGACGTGCAGCGGCTCCATCTTCAAGACATCCGACGCAGAGCATCCTCTTCATACGATCCCAGTCGTAAACTGAAGGTTCCTTTAAATGACGTCATCCAAGATGGCGTCCCTTGAATTCCGATTGGCTGATAGAATTCTATCAGCCAATCGGAATTAAAGGTGAAAAAATCCTATTGGCTGATGCAATTAACCAATAAGATTGAGCTTCAATCCTATTGGCTGACCCAATCAGCTAATAGGATTGAGCTCACATTCTATTGGCTGTTCCAATCAGCCAATAGAATGCAAGCTCAATCCTCAATCAAAGGGCTCCAATGCACATATATAATGTATTCATATGTATTTATATGTGTATACATGTCTATAAATACACATACAAATACATATGTACACATATATATACATATTTAGACATGTGTATGTATGTATCTCTATGTTAAAGCTCTTTGCAGCCTTTTGTTTTTCTTACACCTGAGACCTCATATCTTTGAGTCCTTATAACTTTTTTATGCAATATTTATTTTTTTTAGATATTTTTTATCAGTGTTTTTATGATTGTATCTATCCTTTTTAAAAAAATGTATTTTTTTTATGTGTGTTTTTTCCACTTTTTATTCATGTGTAACAGTTAACCAGAGCTCTGAAGTAACGATAACCTAAAAAGTGTAAATTGTGATTACGTTTACGCGTATGCCTTTACTTTCAATTCGTAATACGCACGCTCCTTCAGCAGCGCACATAGAGCCGCGATAAATCCAATATTGCGTGTGCGCAACAGTGCACCAATTGTAATCTAGACCTTAGTATTTAAGTAAAGGACAAAACAGTGCAGTAATAAATTCTCTAGCGTACTTTTCTATTGCACTACTGTGTGCTTCTAACTCTGGGGTCAATCACAATCCTTTAGAAAATGTTATCAAATTATCTATAAAAAAAAATCATAACCTTTAATGGTGAATTGTGTTGAAAAATCATTTGATTGTTGTTATTGACTCGGATCTGTTTAACGCTCACAAACAGCTGAAGTCTGCTCTGGAGCAGCAATGTACTTCTGCTACTTTGCTGGACTAGTGATTGGCGCTACTCATATATGCCTCTTGTGATTGGCTTACCGGCTATATTTCGTTCAGGAGTGACACCACATTGGCACATAATAGAGATATGCAGTAACACTATACTGAGGTCTGCTAGCACATTACTGAACTTTACAGTTGCGCGTTTATCTGTCTTTAATTTTTGTCTTTAATGTCAACATATCTCCTAAAATAGAATAATATGTCTCATGTCACTTGCTGATGGATGACTGGAAACCTTTAAGAAAGTTTTTTTTTTTAAAATCTCATTTTCAATCTAAACCGAATTAATTTGGCAGCAACTTTTCTGCTGAGTTTGTGTTTTGTGTGTTAATTGGAAGAAAAAAAACCAAGCTGTTTTGTTTTGACAATTGTTTAAATCCCCAAAGGCTATCTTCCACTTGATAAAAGTATATTGTATTATCACCCTGCAATTATTCATTATGCTACCTAGATTACAGACTTTATTCATGATGAAAGATTGGTGTTTATCTTATTCTCCAGCCTTAGGACTCTATAACATTGAGCAAAATAGCTGTTAGCTAATAAAATATTGATGGCAATGTTAACCATTTGTCTACCAGGGACATCTGCCACATTGTATGAACAAAACATTATAGCCATCCCCGGAAGTCCAGGGGTTAAAGAAGCTGTATACTCCATAAGGCATATATATATATATTTTACCTGTAGCAGATTCCATTAATTTTTTATTGCACTACTGAAGACTTTGGGGCCTATTTATCAAAGGTCTTGTGGACCTGATCCAACAGTGCGGATCAGGTCCGCAAGACCTCGCTGAATGCGGAGAGCAATACACTCTCCGTATTCAGCATTGCACCAGCAGCTCACAAGAGCTACTGGTGCAACGCCGCCCACTGCTAACTCGCGGCCAATTTGATCGGGTTGAATTGCGGCGATTCCTGTCATTAGAGCAGGCGGACAGTTTTATGGAGCAGTGGTCTTTAGCCCGCTGCTTCATAACTGCTGTTTCTGGCAAGTTTAAAGACTCGCCAGAAACACGGGCCCACAAGCTCCGTTCGGAGCTTGATAAATGGGCCCCTTTGTATTTAACCCTTCTAAAACACATAATTAAAGTCTACTCAAAGAAAAGCAACACACTAGAAGACTTAACGTGCAAGCTTCTGAGAGTTGAGAAGTTAAATGAAAAGCTGTATAAAATAGTATACTAGGTTCATCATAAAACTATTATTATTTAACTATTACGTCTATGGCCCTTTATGTGTCCGAAAACAAATGGATTGAGATGGCTCAGAATTTTAAAATGTGTATTCAGATAGAATTCATTACTTTCCTGAATGGAAATCTCTGCCAGCTCCAATCCCTCTTAGATGCAACAAATCTTTCTTTAGTAGCAGCACAGATCTTCCTTGAAATGGAGGTTGTTCTACATATTACTCCAATCACTCTAACAAAGAAGACCACAATACTGCAATACAGATTGGTAACAGGTTATGTAATAAATGAAAAGTACTCATGGATATAGTTAAAACGTGCAACATCTTACTTGAAAGAACAACATTCGATGATAAAATACTTCTGACTTTTATGAAAAAATTAAAAGCTCAACATATAGATGACAAATGTGGCTTCCTCCAATCGTTGCGTGCCCCACAAGTTGGACGCCAAAAGGGGCATGCAACAATTGGATTAGCATAGGATCAGCGTTATGTTTACCATAACGCAATGGTAAGTATTTTAAAAAATAAGCGTCTTTGTAAACTTTAATGAATTAAAGTGCCCCTGTTTTTAAGATTTTTATTTTATACTGGGCTTTAATTCATTAAAGTTTACAATAACTTTAAAAAATAGATGCCTTGTTTATTGTTCAGTTTGCCTGCTGAATTATCTAAAAGCACAGACAACTGCTCTAATTTTCTCTTGTATCCATAACACAGCAGTCCAGATATGCACTTTGATATTGTTGCATGCAACACTTGTTTAAAGGGACACTGAACCCAAATTTGTTCTTTTGTGATTTAGATAGAGCATGCAATTTTAAGCAACTTTCTAATTTACTCCTTTTATCAAATTTTCTTCATTCTCCTGGTATCTTTATTTGAAAAGCAAGAATGTAAGTTAAGATGCCGGCCCATTTTTGGTGCACAACCTGGGTTGTTCTTGCTGATTGGTGGATAAATTCACCCACCAATAAACAAGTGCTATCCAGGTTACTGAACCAAAAATTGGCTGGCTTCTTATCTTAGATGTCTTCTTTTTCAAATAAAGATAGCAAGAGAATGAAAAAAAAATTATAATAGGAGTAAATTAGAAAGTTGCTTAAAGTTGCATGCTCTATCTGAATAACGAAATAAACAATTTGGGTTCATTGTCCCATTAAACTTGCATCTGAGCTGACTGGGTTCTTGGTTCTTGTAGGTCTATCTAATATATGAAAATATCTTTAATGTGCATGGCTTGTGCTGACAGCTTGTATGCTTGACACCTGCGCTGTCATTTTATTGTCTGACACTTTTTGCTTGATAATTGAATCCCACATTTTAAGTGAATAAAACTGCCAATGTTAGTGACAACATGTTTTTCTTATGTTGTATTTTAGAAAAATGTTTGAATTTATTATTTTCCTTCGGTGATCATGAAACTACTTTTATATGTATACTATTTAAAGGTACAGAATTCACTAAATGCCATCAGATTTTTGTCATTTTTTATTGTGCTAATCCTGTAAATAAAGTAAATTATGCGTATATATGGAGTACTGAACATCTGAAATAATTAACATATTAAATATTGTAGTAACTTAAATTATTTTAAGGTTTGTAAAGCTCTGTCTCATAGACAGGGCCGTCTTTAATATTGATTGGACCCTGGGCAAAAAATTTCTTGGGCCCTCCCCCCCACCCCATGCAATTTCGCTCTCCACCCCAAAATCCCAAAAAACAACTAAATCAAATTTTTTTTTATTATTAGCCCAGCGGTGGATCATCCACTGCTGGGCTAATCATTTAAAAAAAAAATGTAAAAAAATTGCAATATATGAAACTGGACCTAAGCAGAACTAATAAGTAAATAAATATATAAATTCCTCCACTGTGGATTCATTTAATATTCTTTTGAATGTGATTCTGGTGTGAGGTTAGCTGGTTAAAGAGATTTAGGGTAGCCAAAAGGAGCAAAGCAAGGTAAAGGAGGAAGCATGGAGGTGCAGACAAATATAAGTTTACTGACTGGAACAGCAGAACTACTATGGGAAGCTGTAAAATCTGAGACAGAGAGAAAATAAAAACTATAAAAATAAACCTTACATTAATGTGTGAAGTATCAGCATGACATTATACATCAGCCACACCAGCACATGTAGCTTCTTTGCTAGGAACAAGTTCCCTCTCACCCTGAACTAGACACTGCTGCATGGGGAGGGGCGTGTGTGCACTCACTTATTCTTCCCACTGACACCTTTCTACAAAGCACTATTCCCCTAACAAACTTCAGTTAGTTGATCTTAGGGCCACAGCAGAAAGAGCAGGGCTAAGGGGACCAGTAGACATGATGCTGTCTGTCCAAGGCTGCATGGATACAGTGTGAGATGAGTCACACAGCCTCAAGACTGAAGAGAGCAGTGTATGCAGCTGCACAGATGCTCAAATCCTCTTGTGCCTGCCGCTCCAGCTTTCTGCTGCATGCGCCTACAGTCAGCCCTACCCAGAAACAATCCCCACCACCAGAGCAGTTACCTGGTAACAGTGGTAACCCCAGTAGGACCTTTTCTGATGCAGTGGGAAATGGCTGGATGCAGAGTTAGGGCTTTGCATTCAGTGCTGCACAGTGCACATCTAAAACAGCACATGGCACTAGCTTGGCATGTCACATGACACCGGCACGATCTGGCACAGTTTTTTAAAAAAATATAAGCAGAGTACTTTTGACTGTGACAGTATTAGGACTGAATGTGTGTGTTCCCCATGTCACATCAGCAGTCTGGTATGAACCATTAAAAAAAAAAAAAAAAAATTTTTTTTTTTTTTTTTTTAGGACTCTTGGGCCCCTCAACAGAGACTGGGCCCAGGGCAGCTGCCCCTTTTGCCCTGTGTTAAAGACGGTCCTGGTCATAGATAAACCAGCAGTGTTCAAAAACCATGGTTCTTACTGAAAGGGACAGTCAAGTCAAAATTAAACTTTAATGATTCAGATAGGGCATGTCATTTTAAACAAATTTCCAATTTACTTTTATCATCAAATGTGCTTTGTTCTCAAGGTATTCTTAGTTAAAAGCTAAACATAGGCAGGCTCATATGATAAGTTCTAAGCCCTTGGAGGCTGCCTCTTATCACTTGATTTTTTATTTGCTTTTCAAAACAGGGGGGGAGCTAGTTCATGTGAGCCATATAGATAACATTGTGATCACACCCGTGGCTTTTGGCAGACACTGCACTAATTGGCTAAAATGCAAGTCAATAGATAATAAATAAAAAGTCATGTGATCAGGGGGCTGTCAGAAGAGGCTTAGATACAAGATAATCACAAAGGTTAAAAGTATATTATTATAACTGTGTTGGTTATGCAAAACTGGGGAATGGGTAATAAAGGGATTATCTATCTTTTTAAACAATAAAAATTCTGGTGTTGATTGTCCCTTTAAACCTTGTTGCTTGAAACAAATATAATTAAGCGTGCTTGAAATTGACAGATTTGTCTCAATGCAAAAGTTCTTTGGCTTTATGGGTTTTGGTATCTTTTATACAGGCACAATAAAACAGTGATATAATTTAATTTGTCTTCATTTAAAGGGACACAAGTCAGATTTCAAGTATATATAGGTAACACATATCAGAAAAGAAGCACTGTATTACAAAGATTTGCATGCAAAACAGTAAAAATATCAGTAAAACTGATCTGTTATCAAATGAATAGTAATACCTATTTTTTGGGACTGTCTCACAATCTCTACAATATTTTGAAATAACAGTAAGGTATGTGTGTCACTTGGTAAGGACCTCCTGACCACTGTTGCAATAACCATTTATTATATAGATACCAGTGTTATCCCTATATTTCCGGAAAACTCAAATGAGCCCTGGTGTTATACAGCCTGTGTGTAAGAATGCTTGAAAAGAAATCAAAAGCAGAATAATATTTTGTGACACATGAGAATTATATGAAATTCAAATGTCAGTGTCCATAAGTTTTATTAAAACACAGCCAGTCACATTTGTTTATGTATTATCTATGACTGTTTATTTACTACAACAGCAGGGTTGAGTAGTTGCAACAGTGGGCCTGATTCTCTAAAGCTATATGTTCTCAGGGACTGTTTTAAAGGATATTCTTACCTTGAGAAATTTATATATCATTAAAGGGACAGTAAACACCAGAATGTTTGTGTTTTTAAAAGGTAGATAAAGAGAATCCCTTTATTACCCATTCCCCAGTTTTGCATAACCAACACAGTTATAATAATATACTTTTTACCTCTGTGATTATCTTGTATCTATACCTCTGCAAACTGCCCCCTTATTTCAGTTCTTTAGACAGATTTGCATTTTTAGCCAATCAGTGCTAACTCCTAGGAGCTTCACGTGCCTGAGCTCAATGTTATCTATATGAAACACATTAACTAACGCCCTCTAGTGGTGAAAAACTGTCAAAATGCTTTCAGATTAGAGGCAGCCTTCAAGGTCTAAGAAATTAGCATATGAACCTCCTAGGTTTAGCTTTCAACTAAGAATACCAAGAGAACAAAGCAAAATTGGTAATAAAAGTAAATTGAAAAGTTGTTTAAAATTACATGCCCTATTTAAATCATGAAAGTTTTTTTTTTTACTTGACTATCCCTTTAAGGGAAATTCATAAATATTCTTTATGTTAAGGAGAGACACTTATTTTACAATGTAATGCTCAGCTAAATAAGCTGATGATTTCTCTTAATGCCGGCCCTGTATGAGGTGCTCTCACAGATTTCTACTGCTGTTCAGCAGTGCTAAAATATTTGTGGAAACTTGTGTTCTCTTATTGCAGTGCCTTCTTAACAAACCCTGCTACCTCATAGAAAAACCTTCCTAATATCCCTGCTACCTAATAGAAAAACCACCATAATATCTCCTGCTACCTAATAGAAAAACCTCCCATATATCCCTGCTACCTAATAGAAAAACCTTCCTAATATCCCTGCTACCTAATAGAAAAACCTCCATAATATCCCTGCTACCTAATAGAAAAACCTCCATAATATCCCTTCTACCTAATAGAAAAACCTCCATAATATCCCTGCTACCTAATAGAAAAACCTTCCTAATATCCCTGCTACCTAATAGAAAAACCTCCATAATATCTCTGCTACCTAATAGAAAAACCTCCATAATATCTTCTGCTACCTAATAGAAAAACCTTGCTAATATCCCCTGCTACCCATTATTATTTTATTATTATTATTATCAGGTATTTGTAGAGTGCCAACAGATTCTGCAGCACTATGAACATAGGTGGTATGCAAAATAACATTTACAGGGATCAAATGGGTAGAGGGCCCTGTCGAGAGTTGCACTGTTGTAGTCGGCTCTTATTAAGGTAAACAACAAACAGCTGGGCTCATAGGCTTACATGCTATGGTGTTTAAGGGGATAGCAGTGGAGATAGGAAGGTTAGTGTAGGTTGTAAGCATCCCTGAATAGTAAAGTCTTCAGGGAGCACTTGAAGCTTTCAAAAGTAGGGGAGTCTGGTGGAGCGATGCAGAGAGTTCCATAAGATGGGAGCCAGTCTGGAAAAGTCTTGTAAACGGGAATGTAAGGGGGTAAGAGAGGAGGAGTGTAAGAGATCATGAGCAGAGCGAAGGGGATGGGAGGAAGAGTATCTGGAGACAAGGTCTGAGATGTAGGGGGGAGCAGTGCAGTTGAGGGCTTTGTGTGTCAGAGTGAGAATTTTGTGTTTAATCCTGGAGGCAAGAGGAAGCCAGTGAAGGGATTGGCAGAGAGGTGCAGCAGATAAAGAGCTGCGTGTAAGGAAGATGAGCCTGGCAGAGACATTCATTATGGATTGTAAAGGAGCAAGGCAGCAGCTAGGGAGACCAGAGAGGATGGAGTTGCAGTAGTCGAGGTGTGAAAGGATGAGAGAGTGGATTCAAATGTTGTGTATTGTGTAAGTAAATCTCTAATTGGGGTTGTAATGTGGGGTTGGGGTAATGATGGAATTATCAACATTTATAGAGAAATGGGGGTGATTTTGGAAGAAGGGGAAATAAGGAGCTCAGTTTTTGAGAAATGTAGTTTAAGGTAGTGAGAGGACATCCAAGATAAGATATGAGAGAGACAGTTAGTGACACAGGTTAGCAAGGAAGGAGATAGTTCTGGTGCAGAGAGGTAGATTTGGGTGTCATCAGTATACAAATGATAATGAAAGCCGTGGGACTTTATTAAGGAACCTAATGATTATGTGTAGGTTGAGAAGAGAAAGGAACTGAGGGCAGAGCCTTGCGGTACCCCAACAGAAAGAGGTAACTGTGCAGAGGATGCCCCAGAGAAGGCTACACTAAAGGTACGGTTAGTCAGAAAGGAAGACAACCACGAGAGAGCTGTGTCGCAGATGCCAAAGGATTGGAGGGTTTGGAGCAAAAGAGGGTGGTCGACAGTATCAACGGCTGCAGTCAGATGAAGGAGGATAAGCAGAGAGAAGTGGCCTTTGGATTTTGCTGTAAGTAGGTTGTTGGTAACAGTTGCTGTCTCTGTTGAGTGAAGGGGGCGAAATCCAGATTGCAGTGGGTCAAGAAGGGAGTTTAATGTAAGGAAATGGTATAGATGTTCATATACTAGCTTTTCAAGAAGCTTTGAGGCAAGAGGGAGTAGGGAAATATGGCGGTAGTTGGATGGAGAGCTTGGATCGAGAAAAGGTTTTTTGAGAATAGGTGTGACCAGTGCATGTTTAAGAGATGAGAGAAATATACCAGTGCCAAGAGGTTGAAGATGTGTGTGAGTATAGGGGTAAGGGTAGAAGAGAGGGAGGGGAGTAGCTGTGAGGGGATAGGGTCAAGGGGACAGGTAGTGAGGTGAGAGGACAGTATAAGGGCAGAAACATCTTCCTCTGTAACAGGGGCAAAAGAGCTAAATTTATGGCTATGTGGGTTTTGGATGATTGAGAGCTGATTTCATTTCTGATGGAGTCGATTTTGTTGTTGAAGTAGCTGGCGAAATCTTGAGCTGAGAGAGAAATTGTAGTGGGAGGTGGGGGTGGGTGGAGAAGGGTATTGAATGTGAAGAACAGACATTTTGGGTTTGAACACAGAGTAAAGATAAGAGTAGAAAAATAATGTTGCTTATATAGATTAAGTGCAGAATAGTGAGAGTTCAAGATGCACTTATAGAGAAGAAAGTCAGCTGAACTCCGAGATTTCCTCCAGTGTCTGCATAGGTACAGTGTCAGAGGAGTATGCCAGAGTTGAGGATGAGTGTATGATTTCCGAGCTATGGTAGATGGGGCCAGATTGTCAAGGACTGATGTAAGGGTGGAGTTATAGTGGCCAATAGATTCATCAGGGCAGGAAAAGGAGGGGATGGAAGAGAGCAGAGGTTCGAGAGAGCTAGTGAACTGTTGCTGATCTAATGACTTGATTCTTCTGTGAAGTTTGGTGTGAGGGGTAGAAGGAGGGAGAGTTGTAGGGAGGGAAGTGATGTTAAAAGGGAGGAGGTGATGGTCAGAAAGATAAAAAGGGGAGTTTGTGAAGTTTAAGATAGTGTATCGATAGCTGAAAATCAGATCAAGGGAGTGAACATCTTTATGAGTGGGAGAGTCAGTCCATTGTGACAGACAAAAAAAGGAAGTGAGTTGCAAAAGTTGTTTTGCAGAGGAGGCAGTGGGATTATCAACAGGGAGGTTGAAGTTGCCAAGAATGAGGGCAAAGGTATCTGAAGAAAGGAAATAAGGTAGCCAGGCGGCAAAGTGATCTAGAAAAGTTGAGTTGAGGAGCCAGGGGGGACGGTATATGACTGCAACACGTACAGAGAGAGGAGAGAATAAGCGAATCGTGTGTTTCGAATGAAGAAAATATGAGGGAAGAGAAGGGCTATATTTGTTGAAAGGTGCAATGAGAGGAAAGTAAAATACCAACACCACCTCCTTATCTATTATCAGACCTAGGAGTGTGGCTGAAGTGGAGACCCCATGTGACAATGCAGCAGAGGAAGCTGTGTCTGAAGGAGAGAGCCAGGTTTCTGTGATAGCCAGAAGATTGAGAGAGTGAGAGATAAAGAGGTCATGGATAGAAATTAGTTTGTTGCACACAGAGCAAGAGTTCCATAGTGCACAAGTGAAGGGGGTTGTGGCTTTAGATGCAAGAGGAATAAGATTAAGGTTACCAGAAATCTGTTTTTGAAATCTATTGAAGGGGACACATTATTGTGCAGGGCAAGGAAGTTGTGGGGGACCAGGATTAGGGGAGATGTCACCAGCAGCTAGTATGAGCAAGATGGAGAGTGACATAAGATGCAGATTAGCAGTACTGTTTTTGTGATGAGGTGCAAGGTAGAGAGAGTCTTTAGGAATGTGTGAAGTTCATGAATACAAAAGGAAGTTGAGGTTAAGAGAAATGGCCTAATGAACAGTGCAGGTGGTGAGGGTGAAGGCATAATTGAGTAAAGTAGATTGTTAAAGAGACAACAGGTGGCAAAGAGGAATATAAAGATATTGAGCATTTTTACAAAAAAGTCAAACAGTGGATAAAACTCAATATTAAAACTGAACTTGCCTTATCCCTTGTCCAATCCCCAATTCTTTGTGCCTCATTTATAAATGTTCAATTAAGAGATGTGAACAGATAATTTACAATACTGCTATCTAAACCTGCAATGCTTCCCCATAGCAGTGTTAAATTTATAGGCCAGAGCATTCAGCTGATTGCAATAAATTAGTTAATGACATGATCAAAGACAGTCAAAAGGCCAATTGGGAAAATTTGATTCAGGATGAGATAAGTTTAAAAACAGACAATAGAATTCGGAGGAGGCTGGGGTTATACCATTAGGGAACTTATGGTATAGGACTTACCTAATAGAAAAACCTTTATAATATCCCCTGGTAACTAATAGAAAAACCTCTATAATATCCCCTGCTACCTAATAGAAAAACATACATAATATGCCCTGCTACATAATAGAAAAACCTTCATAATATCCCCTGGTAACTAATAGAAAAATATTAATAAAACCCCCTGCTACCTAATAGAAAAATATTAATAAAACCCCCTGCTACCTAACAGAAAAACCTCCATATTATCCCCTGCTATCTAATAGAAAACCATTCATAATATCTCCTGGTAACTAATAGAAAAACCTCCATAATATCACCTGCTACCAAATAGAAAAACCTTCATAATATCCCCTACTACATAATACATAAAACATCATAATATCCCCTCCTACCTAATATAAAAACCTCCATAATATCCCCTGCTACCTAATATAAAAACCTCCATAATATCCCCTGCTACCTCATAGAAAAACCTCCATAATATTCCCTGCTACCTAATAGAAAATAATTGATAATATCCCCTGCTACATAAAAGAACATCCCTCATAATATCCCCTCCTACCTAATATAAAAACCTCCATAATATCCCCTGCTACCCTATAGAAAAACCTCCATAATATCCCCTGCTACCTAATATAAAAACCTCCATAATATCCCCTGCTACCTCATAGAAAAACCTCCATAATATTCCCTGCTACCTAATAGAAAATAATTGATAATATCCCCTGCTACATCAAAGAAAATCCCTTATAATATCCCCTGCTACCTAATAGAAAAACCTTCCTAATATCTCTGCTACCTAATAGAAATCTATCCATAATAGCCCTGCTACCTAATAGAAAAACCTACATAATATTCTCTGCTAGCTAATAGAAATACCTCCATAATATCCCCTGCTACCTAATGAAAAAACCTTAATTATATCCCCTGCTACCTAATAGAAAAACGTTCATATGTTGATTAAGCACCACATTTCCCTGCATGTTTGGGTTTTAAACATTTTTTAATAAATATTACTGTTTTTATCATCCCAACCTCTGTAGTTCCAGGAATTTTCATTTTTTTTTTTTCACGCTGCTTTGTTATTTGTCCAGTATGCCCTCCTGCTGCACCATAATGCATATTGGGATATGTAGTCCATGATCCTTACCAGCAACCAGTAAGTGTGCAACAGCACTTTCTGTGGTTTTATTCGTTCATAAGATCCCTACTACCTAAAAGAAAAACCCTCATAATATCCCTGCTACCTAATAAAAATCAATCCATAATATCCCCTGCTGCCTTTTAGAAAAACCTTCATAATATCCCCTGCTACCTAATAGAAAAACCTTCATAATATCCCTGTTACCTAATAGAAAACCCTTCATAATATCCCCTGCTGCATAATAGAAAATCCCTCATAATATCCGGTACTACATAATAGAAAATCCTTCATAATATTCCCTGGAATCTGGCAGCTCTATTAGATAGAAAAGGGCATACACATCCTTACAATGCAAGCCGCACTCCTCCACACAACGGGATAATCACTAAAGAAAGTAGGCCTGAACCACGCCAAATATAGTTGGTGTGTTATCAGCGTGTAAAAAAGATACAAAGCTGAACGAAATGTAGCAATTCTAAATATAACACTAATAATGTAGAGAATCACTCCCCGTCTTCAGCCAAAATCAAACATTAACTTGTCAACTTCAATAACAGACAAAGGGAACACCGATGTATATAAGCGGGGGCGATGGTTTGCACTGGTGATCAAAGTTAAAGGGACACTTTGAGATGGTAAAATAAAATGATAATTCATATATATATATATATATATATATATATATATATATAATTATATATATATACATAAAAAACTCTGCACTATACTTTTATTATTTATTTTATACCCTTTTCCTGTAATTCCATTCTGAAATTGTGAGCTTTTTAGTTCCTGTTAGAAATGGAAGTGCCGAACTGTTGAATTCCACACAGTCATAGTCTGCACATTCTAGTGACCAGTTTATAGCTGTCCCTAATTGGCCATAGCAGAGAAAATAACCTAAGTTACAACATGGCAGCTCCCATTGTTTTATAGAGACAAAGGGGCCGATTTATCATGTGTCTGGCAGACATGATCCGCTGTAGTGATCATGTCCGCCAGACATCGATAAATGCAGACAGCATACGCTGTCGGCATTTATTATTGCATAAGCATTTCACTGGAAATGCTTGTGCAAAACCACCCCCTGCACATTCGCGGCTAATCAGCTATATGTAAATTGATTGTATGCTATCAGGCGGATTGCTGTCCGCCACCTAAGAGGCCTCAGACCAGTTAAGGAGCAGTGGTCTTAAGACCGCTGCTTCTTAACTCCTGTTTCTGGCGAGCCTGAAGGCTCGTTTGGAAACAGAGGCATTGGGGCCAATACGGAGCTTGTTAAATCGGCCCCTAAAACTTTACACTTATTTTGTAAATATTTAAACAACTAATGACATTTTAAAAAATAAATCTACGTTATTCTCAGACTAATCTTTTCGTTGACTGCGTCATTCTATCTAGCACTTATTTAATGTTTAATGTCCCTTTAAAAATTAGGGCATAAAAAGCAATCAAGCACTAACATCATTAATGTAAAATATACGTAGAAGATAACAAGGAAGTACAACAAATTCTACTTGGAGTAAATTTTGTTTTTTTAACTAACAGTTGAGCAGGATTGCTTCTTATTGTCTAATTTTTGTACTCACATTTTGTTCATTTATCTAAAAGTTAACTGTGTCATGTACTTATAGAAACAGTGTAGTTTATACGCTGTTGTGTCCTTTCTTTACAATGTCTATCAAGACAACATCTGTTTGACAGATAGGACTAATGGATCAAAATGTTATCCTGTCTGTGTGTTAAGAAACTATTTTCCCATTGAAGTGACATTATGATCAGCTCTTATTAAACTAGGTAATATTCTTGGGAAAACATTGCAACAGCTCTGTTGTGACCATCTGAGAATATACTATAATGTACCAGTTCATGTTGCCATAATACATGCTATGTATTTCGTTTCTATGAGATGGAGATTGGGTAAAATTTGTCAACGCTGTCTATGGTCTTCTAGATTACGAGAAGAGCATTAACAGTTATGCACAAGCGATAAAGGGTTTATTTCAGCTGTTTGCGAGCGTCGGGTTTTCCCTCATTTCACAAGTTGAAAGTAAACATGATCGCTTGAGTGCAATTCAAGTTAACACGCGTCAGGTTAGCGCAACCTCAGAGCTCTAGCTAAAAAAGTCTCACAAAACACATCAACGATACATTCACAATAACACCGTCTAATAAAAAGTATTTAAAGGGACAGTCTACACCAGAATTTTTATTGTTTTAAAAGATAGATAATCCCTTTATTACGCATTCCCCAGTTTTGCAAAACCAACACAGTTATATTTATATACTTTTTACCTATGTGATTATCTTGTAGCTAAGCCTCTGCAAAATGCCCCTTTATTTCAGTTCTTTTGACAGACTTGCAGTTTAGCCAATCAGTGCTGGCTCCCAGGTAACTTCACTTGCATGAGCACAGTGTTATCTATATGAAACATATGAACTAACACCCTCTAGTGGTAAAAAACTGTTAAAATGCATTCTGAAAAGAGGTGGCCTTCAAGGTCTAAGAAATTAGCATATGAACCTCCTAGGTTAAGCTTTCAACTAAGAATACCAAGAGAACAAAGCAAAATTGGTGATAAAAGTAAATTGGAAAATTGTTTAAAATTGCATGCCCTATCTGAATCATGAAAGTTTATTTTGGACTAGACTGTCCCTTTAAAAAAAAGTATTGTACAAAAATGTTATAAGGGCTGAAACATATTAGGCACAGAGCTTTAACACTGGAATACATAAGTAAAGAGAACATATTATTCTATGTGAAGAACATTAGAATGTGAAATATTCATATTTTCATGTTGAGTTAGTGAACTTGAGAATATGTGATCGGGTTTGCATGCAAGCAGGGTGTTAGCTTTTTTTCAGATTTTTTTGCTTCATTGATTTCTATGGGAGAATAGGTTATCACACGTGCAATATTGTTTAGTTTTTTAACGCTCGTCCGGTTAGTGTGCGAAAAAAAACTTTGTACTTTCAACTTTTTATACGTGCACAACCTGACGCAAGCAAAAAAATTACACCCTGCGGGAGCATTAAATAACGCTCCACTTGTAATCTGGCCCTATATTGCTATCTTAATATTAGGAGAAATATTTACCTTCATAGTTTTATTTTATAGGATGATTTGATCAGTCTGTTTGTGGCATTGGCATAACTGTCAGATGATTTAATCCTTCCTGATTAACATATATTTTATAGCACATTTGATATATGGGTTTCAGTCAATTGTTAGAATGAAAAATTATGTGCCAAGTATATTTTTTGTCCATTTTTTTTTTTAAATTAATTTAATGATAAAACTTTTCATTAAATTATATTTAAATGACCCATTGCATAAAACAATTACATAATAAAATGGCATGTTGACAAAGGTGTTAATTGTGTTAAAGGTGGAACAAAAGCTGCCTGAAGTTTTCTGTATTATTATAGTCTGACTATCGCATCCTTTTTTTAAACAAAAAACTAAGGCCCAGATTACGAGTTTTGCGTTAGAGGCTGTGCAGTGCTAACAAGCAGTTTTTTCTCACCGCTCACTTTCCTACAGCGCTGGTATTACAGGTTTTTACAAACCCGGCGTTAAAAGACAAGAAGAGAGCGTTGAGCAAAATTTTGCTCATTACCGCACTCCAATACCAGCGCTGCTTAAGTCAGCGGTGAGCTGGTGTAACGTGCTCGTGCACGATTTGCCCATAGGAATCAACGGGGAGAGCCGGCTGAAAAAAAGTCTAACATCTGAAAAAAAGCAGCGTAAAACTCAGTAACGCAGCCCCATTGATTCCTATGGGGAAACACCCTAACATGAACCCTGAGTCTAAACACCCCTAATCTTACACTTGTTTACCCCTAATCTGCCGCCCCCGACATCGCCGACACCTACATTATATTATTAACCCTTAATCTGCCGCCCCTGACATCGCCGACACCTACATTATACTTATGAACCCCTAATCTGATGCCCCCAACATCGCCGCCACCTACATTATATTTATTAACCCCTAATCTGCTGCCCCCAATGTCACTGCAACCTACCTACATTTATTAACCCCTAATCTGCCACCCACAACGTCGCTGCCACTATAATAAACATATTAGCCCCGCCTCACAAACATAAGATAAATATTATTAACCCCTATTCTGCCATCCCTAACATCGTCGCCACCTACCTACACCTATTAACCCCTAATCTGCCGCCCCCAACATTGCCGCCACTATATTTAAGTTATTAACCCCTAAACCTAAGTCTAACCCTAAACCTAACGCCCACTAACTTAAATATAAATACAATAAATCTAAATAAATATTCCTATCATTACCTAAATAATTCCTATTTAAAACTAAATACTTACCTATAAAATAAACCCTAAGATAGCTACAATATAACTAATAGTTACATTGTATCTAGCTTAGGGTTTATTTTTTTTTACAGGCAACTTTGTATTTATTTTAACTAGGTAGAATAGTTATTAAATAGTTAACTATTTAATAACTACCTAGCTAAAATAAATACATAAGTACCTGTAAAATAAAACCTAACCTAAGTTACAATTACACCTAACACTAAACTATAATTAACTAAATTAAATACAATTAAATAAATGACATACAATTAACTAAATTAAATACAATTAAATAAATTACATACAATTAGCTAAATTAAATTAGCTAAAGTACAAAAAAACACTAAATTACAGAAAATAATAAACAAATTACAGAAATTTAAACTAATTACACCTAATCTAATAGCCCTATTAAAATAAAATAAAATAAAAAAAAAAAAAAAAAATGCTAGCCTAAACTAAACTACCAATAGCCCTTAAAAGGGCCTTTGGCGGGACATTGCCCCAAAGTAATCGGCTCTTTTACCTGTAAAATAAAATACAAACAACCCCCCCCCCAACAGTAAAACCCACCACCCACACAACCAACCCCCCAAATAAAAACCTAACTAAAAAAAACCTAAGCTCCCTATTGCCCTGAAAAGGGCATTTGGATGGGCATTGACCTTAAAAGGGCAGTTAGCTCTTTTGCCGCCCAAACCCTAATCTAAAAAATAAAACCCTGTGTCTGGAGGAACACTTCTGCCCGGCTTGGATGAAGACGTCTACCGGTAAGTCGATCTTCAGGGGGTTAGTGATTTTTTAAGGGTGTATTGGGTGGGTTTTATTTTTAGGTTAGGGACTATGGGGAGCAAAAGAGCTAACTGCCTTTTTAAGGGCAATGCCCATCCAAATGCCTTTTTTAGGGCAATGGGGAGCTTAGTTTTTTTTAGTTAGAGTTTTATTTGGGGGGTTGGTTGTGTGGGTGGTGGGTTTTACTGTTGGAGGGGTTGTTTGTATTTTTTTTACAGGTAAAAGAGCTGATTACTTTGGGGCAATGCCCCACAAAAGGCCCTTTTAAGGGCTATTGGTAGTTTAGTTTAGGCTAGGGTTTTTTTTTATTTTGGGGGGGCTTTTTTATTTTAATAGGGCTATTAGATTAGGTGTAATTAGTTTAAATATCTGTAATTTGTTTATTATTTTCTGTAATTTAGTGTTTGTTTTTTGTACTTTAGCTAATTTAATTTAGCTAATTGTATGTAATTTATTTAATTGTATTTAATATATTTAATTTATTTAATTATAGTGTAGTGTTAGGTTTAATTGTAACTTAGGTTAGGTTTTATTTTACAGGTACTTTTGTATTTATTTTATCTAGGTAGTTATAAAATAAATACAAACTTGCCTGTAAAATAAAAATAAACCCTAAGATAGCTACAATGTAACTATTAGTTATATTGTAGCTAGCTTAGGGTTTATTTTACAGGTAAGTATTTAGTTTTAAATAGGAATAATTTAGTTAATGATAGGAATTTTTAGTTAGATTTCTTTTAATTATATTTAAGTTAGGGGGTGTTAGGGTTAGACTTAGATTTAGGGGTTAATAACTTTAACATAGTGACAGCGAAGTTGGGGGCGGCAGATTAGGGGTTAATAAATGTAGGTAGGTGGCGGCGATGTTAGGGACGGTAGATTAGGGGTTAATAATATTTAACTAGTGTTTGCGAGGCGGGAGTGCGGCGGTTTAGGGGTTAATATATTTATTATAGTGGCGGGGATGTCCGGTTCGGCAGATTAGGTGTTAAAAATTTTCTTTTAGTGTTTGCAATGTGGGAGGGCCTTGGTTTAGGGGTTAATAGGTAGTTTATGGGTGTTTGTGTACTTTTTAGCACTTTAGTTTAGTTTATGCTACGGCTTTGTAGTGTAAAACTCTTAACTACTAACTTTAAAATGCGGTACTAGTCTTGACAGGAGACGGTCTACCGCTCACTTTTTGGCAGACTCGTAATACCGGCGCTATGCAAGTCCCATTGAAAAAAGAGGATACGCAATTTACGTAAGTGGATTTGTGGTATTGCCAAGTCTGGCCAAAAAAGTGAGCGATTGACCTGTACCTGCAAGACTCGTAATACCAGCGGGCGTTAAAAAGCAGCGTTAGGACCGGCTAACGCTGCTTTTTAAGCTTACTGCAAAACTCGTAATCTAGGCATAAGTGTTTTTAATAAAGTTTCAAATATATATACAAAAAAAAGAGGAAAAAATAATTAAGTGTTCACCCTACATATTTTATTTATATTGATGTTGAAAAGTGCTATCTTTGTGGTAAAATGAATAAGAGAAAATAGTAATTTACTTGTACAAAAGAATGATATATTTAAACTCACATAATACCTCACATAAAGGGTAATTAAATATAATATTTTAATACATGTTTAATGTTGCAAGATAATAATTTCTCAAAAGTTATTTTCCAGGTTGTGTAATTTTAGCCTGGGGATAGAGCAAAATAACAGAGTTACATAATCCAACAAAGACTTGTTGGGACCGGTTGTTTGCTTACAGATGGTAGCTCATGTCAAAGTAGTTCTGAAAGATATCTCTTGAGAGATATATTTGTTTCATGACATGTATAATTGGATAATATTACTGTCATCTTCCACTGCAACTTTTAAACTATAAAAAGAATCAAATCAAAGTTCCTAGAAATAATTACCAGGCTTTCAAAAGCTGTCCATTCCTATATTTTTATAGAAAACAACTAAAGGAATACAAAATGTTCTATGTAGAATTCCCCAAAACAATCAATTAAATCTGAGTAAATAAACCACTGATGTTGCTTAGTAACTATACAGAATACCCTATGGTTGGTGTTAATGTTTTTTCTTGAAAATATGGACCCATATAGTGCATATTGTTATAAAATGCCTAAAATTACTTACAAAGGGCATCATTTACTAAAACACCTATAAAGTCTTTTTAGCCCCCTAACACTGTAACAATGGCAGCAGGTATTGGCTATGGGATGGACCAGTTAACCCACAATTTAGAAAAGCTCAAGCTGTATTAAAATGAATCACTTCCTCCAATACAATTATTTTCCACTTTTTTTAAAAAAAAAAAAACACGTGAAAGTGATAGTCGACTAGGAGGATAAGGGTTGATCATGGTCTTGCGCTTGTTTTTGCCAGATAATTTCTGAATCTTGAGCAATATTGTCAGCGTGTTTCACAATCATAAAATACTTCTTTTGCTAGGACCCCTTAAGCATTAAGGGTCAGATTACAAATGGAGTGCAAAATATCGCTTTCGCTAAACAGTGCTTGCAAATGTGTTAGGTGCAATGCGAACGTGACTTTGCAGTCGCATTGCATGGAAGCATTGCGCTCATGAGAGTGTGCTTCCATAGGTTACAATGGGAGCCTTGTTCTCATGTTGTCAGACACGACATGAGAACTAGCGCAGCGAAGGGGGCAAGTCGCACGGCAATGGGCAGCAGATCTTAAATATAAATGTATATGAATATATACATATATAAGCGTATGCATATATATTTACAGGGAACACACAGTTCCCCATAGACCACAATGTAAAGGCACTTTGCAGTGCCATTTTGTTTCGAACACCCCACACCCACCACTTTTAACCATTTAAAAATGCTACTGCGTTTAAAAAAATGTTTTTAAAAAATGCTACAATTTGTATAACATGAACCTCTCACTTTATTTTGGGGCCAATTGGGGGACATTTAGAAAATTAACCAGAGATCTGATCACTGGTTAATTTTCCAGAGTGCTAATTGTTACTGTGTGCAGTAGCAATAACCAGCTACTTTAATGGCTGGTCATTTCTCACGTGCACGTAAACAGGCACATTTGCCCATTTACGGGTGCACAATTAGTTATCGCTCCACTTGTAATCTAGCCATAAATCGTTAACTCAAAAACAAGACAATATTTTTTGCCATGGCAATCTTGTGATTTTTTTATGATAAATAAAGCGTGATCACTAAAGCCACAAAATCACAAAACAATTTGAAGGCAATCAACATAAAATCCAAAATCTTCTCTTACAGACATCCTGGGAACCATGGTAGACACTATAAAAACCACACCTAAATGCAAACATATTAGATGTGCATTTGCTAGCAACTGGGAAACTGAATTAGACCACTGAAGTGGGGGGGGAGTGAATAGGCAGTGGTAGTGAGGAGGGAGTGTGGCCACGGACAGGGGGAGTCTAATGACAACACTGGCTTGCAAAGACTGTCACTGAGGACAACACTGGGGCTATGGCTTCTTCAGGGACTCATGATATGTCTGTTGATGTGTTTGCTTAGATGACTGCTGGGAAGATTACAGTGGTGAATGCTGAAGAGACTGCTCGGGTGACTGATGATGGGAATATGGAAGTAACATTGTGTTTACCAAGGAGAAAACAAATATGCAGACTGACTGACAGTAGGGGCTGTATACTCCTGTTTCCGCGCGAGCCTTTAGGCTTGCCAGAAACAGGAGTTAAGAAACAGCTTAAGACAGGTCTTAAAGACCGCTGCTCCTTAACTCGTATGTCTCCTCTGAGGCGTCTTGCATTAATCAACCCGATCTCATGCGATTGGGTTGATTGATACCCCTGCTAGCGGCCAATTGGTCGCGAATCTGCAGGGGGTGGCATTGCACAAGCATTTCACAAGGAATGCTTGTGCAATGATAAATGCCAACAGCGTATGCTGTCAGCATTTATAAAAGACACTTGATAAATTGGCCCCTAAGTGTTTTTAAAGGGACAGTATACACTCATTTTCATATAACTGCATGTAATAGACACTACTATAAAGAATATGATGCACAGATACTGATATAAAAATCCAGTATAAAACGGTTTAAAAACTTAATTAGAAGCTCTCAGTTTAGTTCTGTTAAAAAAGGTAGCCGGAAAGCCCACTGCAAGTGGGAAATAAGACACTCCCCCTTCTTTAGCATATGAAAAGACCCTTTACACAAACAGGAGCAAGCTAGAGTAGGTATCTGACGGTATTCTCATAAAACTTTGGGGTTTGGTTAGGAGTCTGAAAATCAGAGCAATATTATTTAAAAATAAGCAAAACTATACATTTAAAAAAAACAAAAAACTTTATGGGCTATATAAATAGATCATCTACAAAACATTTATGCAAAGAAAAAATGAGTGTATAATGTCCCTTTAAGTACACATATTGCAGGGCAATTGATTTCATAAGATTGTTTTTTTAATATTTTTTTCATAAATAAAAGTTATGTTTTAGTAAAACACACTAGTCACTGCACACTCTCATAATATGAGTTACTATGTGAAAAGGCATATGTTAAAGCTGGTCCTTTGAGCTTAGTAAATCTAAAGAAACTCTTATGTTATATAGTGTTCTATTGTACTGTGCTTGTCTCTAACAGAATGTCCCTTAGAGAGTAATAGCAATACATTGTGGGGGATCTTTTAGGGCTGCAGAATTAATGTAGATAATCTCATTTGAGTAGAGATCTTTAGAGAATCTGGGTCTTAAAGAAAAATTACATACATAATCATGATTAAAGGGACATTATACACTAGATTTTTCTTTGCATAAATGTTTTGTAGATGATCTATTTATATAGCTCATACTGTTTTTTTTTTTAAAATGGATAGTTTTGCTTATTTTTAAATAACATTGCTCTGATTTTCGGACTCCTAACTAAGCCCCAAAGTTTTAGGAGAATACCAACGTATACCTACTCCAGCTTGCTTCTGTTTATGTAAAGGGTCTTTTCATATACAAAGGAAGGGGGAGGGGGAGTGTCTGCTATTTCCCACTTGCAGTGGGTGTTTCAGTAACCTTTTAAACAGAGCTAAACTGGAAGCTTCTAAGTAAGCTTTTAAAAGGTTTTATACAGGATTTTTATATCAGTATCTGTGCATATTCTTTATAGTAGTGTCTATTACATGCAGTTATATGAAAATTGGTGTATACTGTCCCTTTAATTGATACTTCATACTGGATACTAGTTTGTACTAATGATCTCTGCATTCACCTACAATACTCTTCAAATACTCTAACACAGTCACCTCTGAAAACCTACACTAATTACAGGCTTATTATTGCTATGCCATGATTTCAATGTTACTGCCAAATTCAAAGTGTGAACATGACACAAAACTAGGAATGAATCATAATAAGTATACAAATTACTACAACTACCTTCTCTTCTCTAGTTCCACGGCTGAAATAACATCTATAAGCAAGTACAATCAGTGTCTTCTTCATCACAGAGGTGTTATCAGATGTGTTTGGTGCTGAAGATACAGATCCAGAACAATTGTCCTGATGAGGAAGAGATTAAAAGTCACCACCCTCCAATTTATTGGAAAAAGCATGCAAATGTTCGAAACAGATGGGGCATTGCTCACTCCAACATAACCAGACCACACAGGCAATTCCAGCCTACATTTATTTACCAACCAATAATGTCACAACTAACTGTGCAAGATTGTGGTGCTGCATCTGCTGTCACTCTAATTATAGCCTCATATTTGATGCAAATGGTCAGTTTAGAAGAGGAAATGTTAGTATGTTAAGAAAATATTTATAATATTTGAACACATCAGGTCTATTATCAAAGAAAACTGTATTATGAAACTAATTAAAATTTCAACATACTGGTTACCCAATAGACAGGGTATTCACATGCAAATGGGATGATTTACATAAATTAGCAATATATCAAGCTAATGCAAAATGTACCATGCACCTCCAGGACTAATAAACACCAAAGTACATTCCCAACTATATCAGGGTTCCATGCTACTCATACCATATCTGTAAACCAAGGTTAAACCAGCTCACTACCTAACCCACACTACTGACTTTTAATCTTCAGGAGAAAACTCGTGGGCTATACTCATTGACATTTAGGTGGTAGCAGGGGACCTAGTTGATCTTCCTCTCTAACTTGCCGCGAGGCATCTACACCTGGCAGGTACTGGAGAGACATCAGATATAACTGCTGAGGTTCTTCTAAGTTTTGTAGATCTTGAGCTTGTATAATCTTTATTTCAAGACTTTATAACTAACTACATTATGGCAGGTTAACTGGCCTGGCACCCTCTCCCTGCCGGCGTGATCTTACTGTGACTACCACCAAAGTATTTCCACTAATCTTCACAGACTTGCTTGCCTGGGCTGGGAGGTCTAGGACCTTTCCTATATTGTCAAAATGTCACAGCATGCGAAGAGAAAGCAGAAATCAAGCCAATCTTCAAAGCACACAGTTAGAGACCACTTTCTACCTATCAGAGATAACCATCCTGGTTTTTGGGATGATGAAAGATCGATTTCTCCTGCTCCATCTGAGGAAAGGCCTACTTTGAGATACTCCCCTCCAGCACGCTCACAAAGCGACATACTCATAGTAGACTCTATGAAACACCTGCTGGATAGACAAAGTCAGTCCTTTGATAAGAGATTTGATAAACTGGAAAAGTCTTTTGAGGACATCAGAAAGGACATTAATGCTGTCAATGAGCGTATCATTGAAAGAAAACAAGAGGACTTACTGGTGGACCACACCAACTGGGTAAGCTATACACAAAACCTGTCTGATCAGGTGTCCTCTTTGGAGGCAAAGCTGGCAGATCTCGAAGACCGCTCTCGGCGGAACAATGTGAGGATTAGGGGCTTTCCTGAATCTATGCTCAGGCCCTGTTTCAAGTGGTTTTGGGGTCTCCGGGGGGAGAGGATGCTAGAATTGACTGCATTTATAGAACGGCCAGACCCAGAAACCTCCCAATGGACAAGCCTCAAGACACAATTGCTTGCTTGCATTATTACACCTATAAAGAAAAGATCCTATGAGCATCAGTGAGACAACCCCACCTTTCAGATCAATTTAAAGATGTCTCGCTCTATCCAGATTTGTCGGCACATACGCTCCAGCAAAGAAGATCCTTTCAGGAGATCACCAAAACATTGAGACTCCATCAGATCCGATACCGCTGGGGGTTCCCCACAAGGTTAATAATCACCAAAGATGGATCCCAGCACACTGCTCTATCCCCCAGACAAGCTCAAGACTTACTGAGAGGCTGGAATCTGCCAGATGGGGATGAAGAACCTCCAAACAGGCCTCCACGCCCAGGTGCCCCACTGAGGGCAGGAGCCCCAGACTGGGAACCTGAAGGATAAGATCCTACTCGCTGACATTTTCTCTTCAGTTTGACACATTCCTGGACTACTCATTGTGGGCAAGTAAGAACCCACCTCTTGCCGAATCCATCATCAGCTGAAGGATGGTAATGTATGATGTATAATAAAGACATTTGTTATGCTATATATTACAGACTCAAGTTGATGTTTCAGTTCTTGTTTACCACTTATTGCTAGTTATGTCCTTCCAATATTATGTTTGTCATCCTAATCTTGACCTTTCTGTTTAATATGAGCTGTTTATTGTTCCCTAATTTACTTGAATTCATGAAAGCTCAACCCAGCCTGAATTTAGTTAATGTAATTTAATTGTCAAGAACTCTCCCCATTACTCACTTATCTGTTCAACTAAAATATTATATTTAGCTTCCTTCTGAAGCTTAATTTTTGTAACACGATCTACATGGTAGCTGTCAATAATCGGGACACATTAGAGGCGGGGGTCCCCCGGCCTCTTTCGCTGTTTCATTGGCTTTTCCCTGGCCCATGGCTGTACCGTTTTTTGACATCCTATCATGGTACCCAGAGGCTATACTTTACATGTGCTAGGACCCAAATTAGTTCTGTAATAGAACCAGTCACTTTAAAAGGCGAGATGTTGCACTTTAATTCATGTAAGCCCAATCCAGCCTGATTTTGGTTAGCATAATTTAAACATTAGAAATCCTTCCCATTGCTCACTTACTTGCTTAGCTGAAATGTTATACTCAGTCAACTAGATGCTATGTCTGTATCCCGATGTTTATTCGTTGTACCACGGCCTACATGGTAGTTGTCAATAGTCGGGGCACGTTGGAGCCGGGGGCCCCTCAGCCTCTCCCGTCGCTCTGTCAGCTTTTTCACATTGCTGTACCGTTTTTTGACATCTTATCATGGCGCTCAGAGGCTGTAGTTTAAATGTGCCGGGCCCACAGTTGGTTCTGCAAGAGTATCAGCTACATTAAAAGGCAAGGTGGGGTGCTGTATGGGGTTTATTGTTAACTTCTAAAATGTACAGGCTTTACTCTCTACAAAGGGGTTGAGATAAGATATTTCCTGCGCTAGGTAACCATCTTAGCCAAGATGAGCTGTTCAGTGCTCACGTTATGTTGTATAATATCCACCTGCTCACACTATTATCCATGGTAATGATATGGACGCTAGTGCCTACTTCATTAGTTAACTACTCTATCAATAATGGCGTTCATTCCCTTAGAAGTTGAGGGCTGTTGATTCTCACACAGATCGTTACCTTTAGCCTAAAATAGTATATACCCCAACCGTGTAAATGGTAGCTATTGCTGCCCTTATTTTGGGTTGCTTGGATAATGGCTCATAGCTTTTGATCCCTATCAGGCACTAGGTGCCTTGCTTAACCAAAATGACTGATATTGCTTGATTTCTCTAAGGTGGAAAATTTTTGTCAAAATTCTGTATATTTTATTGATACATGGTTAAAGTTGATCATAGTTCTCTATCTGTTTTATTGTTAATTTTTTCTAATATGCCGGCAGCGGAGGGGGCCGCTGCCTTTGCTCCCCTCCGTATTCTCCGCCCCCCCCCCCACTCATTTTTGTGCAGCTAGGGATAACTTGTTATCCTCTGTACCATACATTTTTGGCAGAGTTGCGTGGTCTCTGCTCAGCCCGAGGAGCTATTCCAGTGTTTTATCTTCCCCTTCTCCACCCCCTTTTTTTTCTCTTCCCCACTCCTCTCCACCATCTTCCCTGGTCCTTAGCCCCTCTTATCTCTCTTCCCTCCCTATCCCTCCCCCCATCCCTATACAGATATGAAAATAGGCACACTCAATGTAAGGGGTCTTAACTCCCCCACTAAGCAGAGCCTTCTTCTCCGCTTCCTCTCTGCGCATCAGTTGGGAGGGGTTTTTCTTCAAGAAACTCATTGGATAGAGGCTAGAGCAGCCGTGTTTAAGCCTAGGGATTACCCTGTTTGTATATCTTCAACGTTTCATAAAAAGGCAAGGGGAGTATCAATACTAGTAAGCAGACATCTTTCCTATGACCCTATCAGCGTAGATGTTGACCCAGTAGGGCGTTATGTTATTATCATTGCCCACATAAATAATGTTCTGTGTACCCTTGTAGCATTGTATTCACCCAATATTAACCAAACTAGTTTTCTCCGGAAGCTCCTAAACAAGGTGGATAGACTCAAACAGGGCCATGTGTTTATTGGGGGTGACTGTAACCTGGTCTGGACCCAAGCAGAGACAGAAAATCGAAAAACAAAAATTCCTCCGCGCAAGGGGAGGAGCATTACTCAAAACATTTCAGAAACCTAATATCTGAATACACTCTGCAAGATGTTTGGAGAGCTCTGCATCCCGATGATACCGACTACACTTTTTATTCGGCCTCTTCCCAGTCCTTTTCAAGATTAGACTACTTTTTTTGTTACTCCTGGTCTTTAGGAAAAATTACCGGAGCGTCAATTATGCCCTGCGTCTGGTCGGACCATGACGCGGTTATATTGGAGGTTGCTTTTACACACTCGGGCGGTACCAGATGTTCCTGGAGATTGCCAGATTATCTACTCTCTGACCCTCAGATCCCTGCTTGGGAGAAGGAAATAGAGCATTTCCTGCATATAAATGACAGGGGGGGCATCTCTCCCCTAACTTTGTGGGCGTCACTTAAAGCCTACATGAGAGCCTTGTTTATCCAGCAGACTGGTCAAGACAAAAGAGCTAGGGGAGCCTCGTTGGCCCAACTATATAGTGACTATGCTAATCTAAGAGACCAGCTGAAGAAGGGAAGACCAAGTGCCCTAGTCTGCAGACTACAAATAGTTAAAAAGCAAATAGCACAACTGGAACTGCAAAAAGTACAGCGATCCCTCTCTGTTCTTAAGCAGAAATATTACCATAAAGGTGATAAGGCTGATAGACTGTTGGCGCATAAGCTCAGGCAGAGATCCCTCCTAAATAAGATACCATACATACGGAAGGGTGAGCACAGAGTTTACGCTCCGACGGACATAGGTGAGGCCTTTGTTGAATATTATAGTCAGCTTTATCAGATCTCAGATCAGGACCATTCTCATTACCCCCCTAAGTCGAGAATGATTGAATTTCTAGCAAACTTACAACTGCCACATGTCCCTGAAAAACACATAGACTCCTTATCCGTGACTATCACCATGACAGAAGTTTGCTCTACTGTTAAGGGCCTTAAACTCCACAAATCCCCGGGCCCAGATGGATATGGCGCCCTCTTTTATAAGAGGTTTCTAACTCTTCTTGCCCCCCTTCTGACTAGAGTTTTTAATGCGGCTGCAGGATCGGGAGGTTTTCCCCAGGAGTTTATGAAAGCTTCTATTGTCACAATCCCTAAGCCAGGAAAAGATCTAACCCTCTGTGAAGGCTATTGGCCAATCTCTCTCATAAACGGGGACATGAAGATATATGCGAAGATATTGGCGACAAGGCTTAATCAAGTCCTCCCTTGTCTGATTCATCCGGATCAAGTGGGATTTACCCCTGGGCGCCAAGGTACAGATAACACTAGAAGACTTCTGAATATTTTTTCTGAAGTAGCATCACTCGAGATCCCATTGGTAACCCTATCTTTAGATGCTGAAAAGGCATTTGATAGGGTCCGATGGGATTACATGATGGTGGTGCTCTGGGCTTTTCATTTCCCCGACAAATGTATTTCTGCAGTCATGGCACTATACACAAACCCAACCGCGAAGGTGCGTGGATTGGGGTTTGTCTCTAGACCCTTCAATATCAAAAATGGCACTAGACACTGTTGCCCCCTGTCACCATTACTTTTTACCCTGGTTATCGAACCCCTAGCATGCCGGCTCAGGACCTCGCCGACTATTCAAAGTTTAATACTCTATGACACCCCCACTCATTGGCGCTTTTTGCTGATGATCTTGCGGTGTTTCTCTCGGAGCCGGAGGACTCCCTCCCGGAGTTATTTAAGCTCCTGGCGGAGTTCTCAGCAGTGTCCTACTACAAACTGAACTACACCAAAACAGAGGCGTATGCTTTAGGGCTGGAGGCTCATAGACTGGAGCTCTTGAGGGAACGGTACCCCTTTAAATGGTCCACGGATAGTTTGAGACACTTGGGAATAGAGTTGTCCCATGACCTCAAAACCATTATAAAGCAAAACTATGAATCTCTCCTTCAGGAGTTCAGGAAGACCACAGCAAACTGGACCGGACTAGAGGTGTCTTGGACGGGCCAAATTGTTGCCTTAAAGATGATGTTGCTCCCTAAACTGACATATTTTTTTCATTGCCTACCGGTAGCAGTTCCTACCTACTTACTCAATCACTTCCAGTCAGTTTTTACCAGGTTTATCTGGAGAGGCCATCCTCCCAGAATCTCCCTATCCCAACTACAGAAGCCGAAAGAATGCGGAGGTCTTTCAGTACCAAATGTAACCCACTATTACAAGAGGGCCATGTTATTGCACATTACGGCCTGGGGAGTGAGACCTAATACCTCACAGTGGTATCAGATTAAGCAGGTGTCATTACCTGCAGGGATTGATCTGGCTGACCTAATTTGGATTCCTGATCACGCCGATGTCCTTAAAGGAATCTACAGCACCACCATAAAAACATGTCTGAAAAGCTGGAGAGAACTCCGCTCACATAAGTCAATAGCTCCCCACCCTTCGCCTATCCATTCCATGAAGGCCATACTACAATGCCTTCCTGATTTGAGGCCTAGACGCTGGGAAAACCTGGATATTAAGCAGATCTCTGACCTCTATAGAGGAGACCTTCTCATGTTACCACCAGAAAATTTTCCAACGGATGACTTCGCTAGGGATTTGCAATTTGAATATCTGAGAGTGACCTCCTTACTTCTCTCCTGGGGATTTCCCAAATCGGGACCACGGTCTCTCACATTATGGGAAAGGCGCTGGATGGCGGGCAGATCTATCAAGGGATCACTGTCCTTTCATTATAAGCTTCTCCTAGACTCTCCCCAATTTGTCAAACCAGGGGCTGTGAAGGACTGGGAGAGGGACCTGGGGGTGGTGCATCGGGATGCAGTTTGGCAACGAGCCCTCTGAGATGTAAAAAGGGCAGTCCGCTGCTCGAACCTTTTCGAACTATTCATAAAATTAACTCTGCGTTGGCATTGAGTCCCAACTAGGTTACATAGGGTGTTCCCCCTTAGAAGCGCAGATTGTTGGAGGGGGTGTCGGCAGAGGGGTACCCATCTCCATGTGTGGTGGGATTGCCCCAAATTGAGTGCTTTTTGGACCTCTGTTGCGGATTTGCTTTGCCACCTTCAGTTGATACAACATCCAACCGGAGATGTTGTGCTCTTTCACCTAGGGCTCCACACACTCTAAAAACCCTCTAGAATCTTATGTGTCATTATTTTACTAATGGCACATCTCCTTTAACTTTGACTCCGGTTCTAGAAACACTAGACTACCTGCAAAAGATGGAAGAATATTCCCTGAGAGCGGAGGCACGCTCTGATTTTTACTACTCAGTCTGGTGCCCATGGGATGAGTTTAAGAGATCTAACCCATAATTGGAAGGTAGACACTCCAACACCCATAGCATGCACACAACCCTGGGGCGAAAAGGTAGTTCCTCTAATGCCACGCAACAGACCCCTACTTAAGCCCCCCTTATCTACTCACCTTTCCCCTCACCCTTCTCCCCCCTTGCCTACTTCTTCCTTCCCATACTTTACCTCCCCCTCCCTTTTAATTTTTTTTCTTTTCTTCTCCTTCCTCTCTCTATTCCCCCCTCCCTCCCTCTTCCATAACTGATTGTTCATGGAGATGCTCCTCGGACCCTACAACTGGTAAAATTTACTATGTGTTTACATTATAAACAAAAATATATATATTTTTCCCTTCTTTTTCTTCCGCAACTTCTTAATTTCATAAACAATATACCATTGTGCATTTGGAAACATTTGTCTTGTTTCCCTGTGTATACCTGATAATCCTATTTGTACATTTTGAAATGTAAACTTGTTCTCAAATATACTTTTTATTCTCTTTTTACGATAATTGTTATGATGTTCGACCACTGATTGTACACTGTGCCTTAAAATTTCTCATGGAGATCTTGATCCCATAGTTGGATCTACTATGCATAGAGGTCAATGCGAATTTAATATTAACAAAAGGAGGTGATTGAGACTGTTCATGCATATCAGCCTGTTGTTTATAGTATTGTGTTTAATCTCTCACTACTATGTTAGCCCTGCATGTAACTGTAACACACTATTGGTTGACTGATATGTATTGTTTGTGATATTGTTTATTGCCTCAATAAAAATAAATATTAAAAAAAAAAAATGTATCATGCAGCTGTTCTATGGGTAACATAAATTAATCTGTAAACACTAACAATAGTAGTCATACCAAGGCCTTGCAAAGTATATCTGTTTCAAACATCTGATATTCATGATCGTTACAGTCAATGTAGACATATGACCTTTTCTTTAAATTAAAGTTCATTATTTGGTATATCATTGAGTTAATGTTTCCCATTTGATGTACTTCCATTGTGTTTACACAACACCATTTTGCCACTACTGTACATGGTTATGTTAACATTATGGAGGATATTTATTAAAGCGTCAACTATGTTGCATTCGCGGGCGTCAATACACTCGCCAAACATCACGGGCGCGGATCTGAATACGATCTCCTTATTTATCAAAAAAGCTGTCAAAAACAAGTACGTCACGTACGGTGCGAAGCGCATCGGACTACAGGGAGTGCAGAATTATTAGGCAAATGAGTATTTTGACCACATCATCCTCTTTATGCATGTTGTCTTACTCCAAGCTGTATAGGCTCGAAAGCCTACTACCAATTAAGCATATTAGGTGATGTGCATCTCTGTAATGAGAAGGGGTGTGGTCTAATGACATCAACACCCTATATCAGGTGTGCATAATTATTAGGCAACTTCCTTTCCTTTGGCAAAATGGGTCAAAAGAAGGACTTGACAGGCTCAGAAAAGTCAAAAATAGTGAGATATCTTGCAGAGGGATGCAGCACTCTTAAAATTGCAAAGCTTCTGAAGCGTGATCATCGAACAATCAAGCGTTTCATTCAAAATAGTCAACAGGGTCGCAAGAAGCGTGTGGAAAAACCAAGGCGCAAAATAACTGCCCATGAACTGAGAAAAGTCAAGCGTGCAGCTGCCAAGATGCCACTTGCCACCAGTTTGGCCATATTTCAGAGCTGCAACATCACTGGAGTGCCCAAAAGCACAAGGTGTGCAATACTCAGAGACATGGCCAAGGTAAGAAAGGCTGAAAGACGACCACCACTGAACAAGACACACAAGCTGAAACGTCAAGACTGGGCCAAGAAATATCTCAAGACTGATTTTTCTAAGGTTTTATGGACTGATGAAATGAGAGTGAGTCTTGATGGGCCAGATGGATGGGCCCGTGGCTGGATTGGTAAAGGGCAGAGAGCTCCAATCTGACTCAGACGCCAGCAAGGTGGAGGTGGAGTACTGGTTTGGGCTGGTATCATCAAAGATGAGCTTGTGGGGCCTTTTCGGGTTGAGGATGGAGTCAAGCTCAACTCCCAGTCCTACTGCCAGTTTCTGGAAGACACCTTCTTCAAGCAGTGGTACAGGAAGAAGTCTGCATCCTTCAAGAAAAACATGATTTTCATGCAGGACAATGCTCCATCACACGCGTCCAAGTACTCCACAGCGTGGCTGGCAAGAAAGGGTATAAAAGAAGAAAATCTAATGACATGGTCTCCTTGTTCACCTGATCTGAACCCCATTGAGAACCTGTGGTCCATCATCAAATGTGAGATTTACAAGGAGGGAAAACAGTACACCTCTCTGAACAGTGTCTGGGAGGCTGTGGTTGCTGCTGCACGCAATGTTGATGGTGAACAGATCAAAACACTGACAGAATCCATGGATGGCAGGCTTTTGAGTGTCCTTGCAAAGAAAGGTGGCTATATTGGTCACTGATTTGTTTTTGTTTTGTTTTTGAATGTCAGAAATGTATATTTGTGAATGTTGAGATGTTATATTGGTTTCACTGGTAAAAATAAATAATTGAAGTGGGTATATATTTGTTTTTTGTTAAGTTGCCTAATAATTATGCACAGTAATAGTCACCTGCACACACAGATATCCCCCTAAAATAGCTATAACTAAAAACAAACTAAAAACTACTTCCAAAACTATTCAGCTTTGATATTAATGAGTTTTTTGGGTTCATTGAGAACATGGTTGTTGTTCAATAATAAAATTAATCCTCAAAAATACAACTTGCCTAATAATTCTGCACTCCCTGTAGTGTTAACTAACAGTCATCAATGTCGCGGCTATTCAGGTTTTCCCCAACTTTATTCATAACATTTCATTACTGTCCACGAACAAGCACATTTCTCTTTAGCACATTGTATATAGTGTAAATGTATTCTTTTTCTGAGCAGGATTAATTTGCGAATATAGCAAGTAGCGACATATTTGGTACAAAGTTGAGAGTGAATTATTAGAATTATTTTTACTATTGGATATTAGTATGTATATATACACACACACACACACACATATATATATATATATGTGTGTGTGTGTGTTATGTCAGAAATCTTTTTGCAAACATATTTACATGTCCCTAGGTTCCTTTTTTTGTTCTAAACAATGTTGTCTGTCATATCTCTGTGTTTATTTATACCACTATATGTATATATTGTAAATGTATTATTATTCTGAGCAGGAATAATTGCGAATATAACATGTAATCAGGGTATCATATGTAGTTATTTGCAATCTATGGATATTTTAAGGGATAGGAAAGTAAAAATTTAAGTTGCACTAGTGGGAGCTAGCTGCTAATTGGTGCCTGCACACATTTGTGTCTTGTGATTGGCTAAATAGATGTGTTCAGCTAGCTGCCAGTAGTGCAATGCTGTTCCTTTAGCAAAGGATAACAAGAGAATGAAGCAAATTTTATAATAGAAGTAAATTGGAAAGTTGTTTAAAATTTGTATGTTCTATCCAAATCATGAAAGAATATTTTGGGGTTTCCTCGGCCAGGTTTCTCTCTGCACCTGTCTAACCCCTCCTGATTGCAATCTATTTTTAAAAACCACCCCTTCACAGGTGTTATAAAATGGGCTGACATTTCTTACTGGAAAAAAAAAAATTCAAGAGAAGGAAGAAATACACTGAAAATAGCATGACAGTAAAGAGGTGATTTTGATTTCTGCTGTATCTGAATCATGACAGTTTAATGTTAGGTGGGCTATCCCTTTGAGCAATCAGCTTAAGATTATATTGACTCAAACATCAATTCAAAGTTTAAAATCCTTGTCTAAAATATTACACTGTGTGTCCTAATGTCAGCATCACTGTTTATCTTTAATACTAATTTCACATATACATACTTTCAAAGTATAATACACAATGTAACAAATGGCACTTACAAGTTCTGATAAATGATCAATGACAGAAGTATCTGTTGGCACTCTACAAATACCTGATAATAATAATAATATTATACTTTATTCTCTTGCAGCATCGACCATAAGCTTTCTGTGTTTTCAGACTCCCATTGAGCTCTATGGCATCCACGACCTGTAGGGTGGCGGATTGAAAACCAGGTACGCTGAGTCGGAAAGACGCGAGCGTAACTGTAGAAATGTTGATAACTTCGTGAGAGCTTCAAATAGTGTTGAATAGGAGGGCGAATGAACACGATTCCGCTTGAATTCCACGGGTTTTCAACTTGCATCGATGTGCGTCGGATTGAGATTGCGGGATCGTATGTTAAGTCACAAATTTCAACATTTGCTGATATTGACGCTTTGATAACTACGGCGGATCAATCTCACGACAATTACGAAGCAAAATTCCAGTGTATTTTCAGTTGACGCTTTGATAAATATCCCCCTATGTATACTTTCTATCGTGTTTACAGTTTAAAACACAGATATGATAAAAAGATATGTGCAAACCTACCATGGATTGTGTAACACTAGAATTAGATGTGGAAACATGTATCAGATGTGAACTTTACTCTTCATGGATCACTCCCCACCCAGATTTATACTCTCTCCCTACTTGGGATGCTCATCAGCCCAGGAAGGGAACCATTTTATATCTGTATTGTTGGTGGTCTATGGAAATTGACATTGGAGCCATAAAATGCCACTGCTTGATCAGTGTTTATCCTCAAACATGTTCCTACACTCTTGCTTTGATAATACAATGGAAGAGTACAAGAGGATGCCACCTGAAAAATCTAGGTATACATATCAAAGGTACACACAATCACAGTTTGTGTCCTCAGAAGCAATACCTTTTACTCCCCCTCTGCTGGTTCTAGAATATGAGCGATGGCCATATGAAGAAAGGTCCAGCAATAATGTACTGCATCACCTAGGGGGAGATCCTTCTGTTCAGTATTAGGCAAAAACATGGACCAAAACTCTTAAATGATGGCATCTACCTCAAGGAGGATGAAGCATAAATGGACATTGCCCAGGGTATATACTGTAGCATGTAACACTGTCTGGCTATGGAGATGGCAGTATGACTTCTCACTAATTGTACCACCTGTTGAAGTAAATGGTAAAAGAATGTCTACAGGTGATACGTGGCCAGGGACAGACTTGCAGTATGGACAAAATAAACACATAAAGGAGGTACAATAAGGATTTGCATTACCTTCAATGCTATCTAAAAGGTATACAACATGTATTTAAAAAGGTAAAAATCATAACGTTTACTGTTTCTTTAAAATATCTTGGAACAATGTCAATTTGGCTCCTAATATTGGGCTTGATGTATATGAAACATGCTCTGAAGACAGCTTCATTTTAACAATCTAAACATACTTAAATTATTATCATTATTATTATCATTTATTTATATTCCACCGCAAAATTCCATAGCGCTGTGTACAGAGATAGGGGTATACAATGACAAGGATTTGTGATAAGATACAAAAATATAACAGACTATACAGATCTAGTACAAGAGGAAGAGGGCCCTGCTTTGAAGAGCTTAAAGTCTACAGGTTGAGGGTGCAGAAACCTAAGGTTGGGGGTTGCTTGTCTTGTGGATTGTAGTTGCAGCAGTAAGTCAAGGCAGTTCAAGAATTATTTTGGGTAAGTTGAAAAACAGAAGAGAGATGTTAAGCCTCTCTATATAGGTGGGTTTTCAAGGAACGTCTGAAGTTATACAAGGTTGGAGACAGTCTGATGGAGTGGTGTAGAGAGTTCCATAGGACAGGAGCAGCACGTAAGAAGTCTTGGAGGTGGGAGAGGGACGGAGATAATAGGAGTAGAGAAACATAGGTCAAAGGTTGATGGAAGAGGACACCACCACAATCATCCCTACTATACTTAAAGGGACAGTCTACCCCAGAATTTTTATTGTTTAAAATGATAGATAATCCCTTTATTACCCATTCCCCAGTTTAAATGAATATACTTTTTACTTCTGTAATTACCTTGTATCTAAGCCTCTGGAGACTGCTGCCTTATTTCAGTTCTTTTGACAGACTTGCATTTTAGCCAAGCAGTGCTCACTCATAGGTACATCTACAGGAGAAAGCACATTGTTTTATATATGGCACACATGAACTAGCACTGTCTAGCTAAAAACTGTCCAAATGCACTGAGATAAGAGGCAGCCTTCAAGGGCTTAGAAATTAGCATATAAGACTTCCAAGGTTTAGCTTTGAACGAAAAATACCAAAACAACAAAGCAAATTTGATGATTAAAGTAAATTGGAAAGTTTTTAAAATTGCATGCCCTATCTGAAACATGAAACATGAAAGTTTAATTTTGACTAGACTGTCCCTTTAACTTCCAATACCCCACCACAATAAACTACCTACTCTAATTAACCCCTAAACTGCCAATACCCCCACTGCAATAAACTCCTTACTCTACTTAAACCCTAAACCGCCAATACCCCCACCGCAATATGCTCCCTACTCTACATAAACCTTAAACCCCCAATACCCCACCGCAAACACCACTACACTACTTAACGCCTACACCGCCAATACCCTATCGCAATCACCCCTACACTACTTAACCCCTATACTGCTAATACCCTACTGCAGGGTGTTAGGTTAGGGGTCAGGGGAGTTAGCTGTTAGGGAGATAAGTAGTGTAGGTGTAGTTTCTGGTGGAGGGTTGTGGCACCTTAGGAGATAATAGGTTAGGGGGTTTATTGTGATTGGGGGTTGTGGGTGGTTTAGGGGTTAATAGGTTAGGGGGTTTCTTGTGATGGGGTTGTGGTGGTTTAAGGGTTAAGTAGTGTAGGGTTTCTTGCAGTTTAGGAGTTAATAGGTTAGGGGGTTATTTAGTTAATTGGTTATGGCAGATAAGGGTTAATAGTGTAGCGGAGTTACAAATGCGCTGGGAGTGAGGGTGTGTAAGGGGTTAATAGTTTGGAGGTATATACAATTTTTAAATGATATGCATTTTCCTGTATAATGCATATTAATTTTAGTATTGTATAGATTTTAAAAATGTTTTATTTTTGGTGTTTTCAAAGTTTAAAATCTATACAATACTTCAGCAGACAAAGAGAGTAGACAGCTTGAGCACACACCAATGCTTTCTATAAAAGCTACCATTACAGCTTCTGATTGGCTGTAGCGCTATGTTGCAGGAAGTGAAGAAGCAGCGGCACATAAGTGGGGAGAAGGATGAGTAAGATAAGAGGGGATAACACACAAAAACACACTTTCCTCACCAGCAAAAAGGGCTAAATAAAAAAAAAAAAAACTTTATTAGTACCTCCTTAAAACAAAGGTACGTGGCCAACAAACATCCTGACCTTTGTTTTAATGAGGTACTAATAAAGTTTTTTTTTTATTCAGCCCTTTTTGCTGATGGTTCTTGCTGTGCGGCTGTTCCTCCTTTGTTTTTGCAATATTAGGTTTATTGTTGCTTTATTTTCAATGGACCAGATTTGTGTCTCTCCTTTACAGCTCCTGTGCTGCTCCAGCTGAGAATATAGCTTCAATCACTGTCCTTATTCTCATCTGGAGTAGCAAAGGGAAGCAACTTTGACTATATTTTTAAATCCTTTTTAATGATTAGATGCACATTAAATCATTTAATTAATTAAAAATAAAATACTTGTGATATACAGCATATTTTATGCTATAATTTCCCCTACAAAAATATCAGAATGTCATAGTACTTAATTGGTTAAATGTACTGTAAAAGGAAAATACTCTTTTAACAAAAGTTTACTTTTTATTGCAATGTTTTATTATATAATTTTTTTTTAACAAAAAGTAAACTCATTTTCTGAAGTGTTCTTGCTGTATTTATTTAACATGAAGCCAGGGCATAGCTGCACTGCTTGATTAAAGCTGCATTAACCAAATATTTCTGTTAAAAAAAAAAGAAGTTTCTATAGGGGACATTTTCATTTTTAGCAAAACTAAAATGTGCAGAAAACAAATATTTTTTTAGGGTTTTTTTGTTGTTGTGACTATCATAGCTCCCAACATTTGTAGCTAGGAAATAGGGACTTGGTAGGTCAAGAGAGGTCATCACTGTCTTATGGCTGAGGGCATGTTAGGAGGGGCAGATCATGGGGGGATAGTAAAAGGGATCATAGGGCGTTTTTAGACTATCAGTGGGGGTGTCTTAGCTGTTTGTGGGTGTGTCTGGGGTTCTAGGGGTGAGGCTAAGGGAACGTCAGCAAATCAGGACATATGTCCTTCAAAGAGGGACAGCAGAAGAGAGCTCAGATTTAGGGACTGTCCCTCTGAAATAAGGACAGTTGGGAGATCTGCATTATTAAAGTTATTCTTTAAAATGACAGTCTAGTCAAAATTAAACTTTCACGATTCAGATAGAGCATGCCATTTTAAACAACTTTCCAATTTACTTTTATCATCAAATTTGCTTTGTTCTCTTGGTATTCTTAGTTGAAAGGTAAACCTAGGTAGGCTCATATGTTAATTTCTAATCACAGAGGTAAAAGGTATATATATTTTCCCACGATGTCAAGTACCTTATAAGTAAAGTTCATATTCTGACATTTGCTAATAATCTTGACTAGCGTTTTCTAATAGCAACTAACACTCAGATGCATTGTTAAATACCCCACAGCAAAGTCCATATTTTCCCAGGTTCGCCTTTAAATTAATATTTCTTGCAACAAAGTCTCAGTGCTTAATATGTTTCCACATTGTAACTAACTTGTTATCAGAAAACTGTGTACCATAAATGTTGGTCATTGCAGTAAATTGTAACTATCATAGTCACTAAAGTGTTATGGTAAGATAGTATCCTTTTGATTGCTATTTTTAACTGTTATCACATGTATTTAGGTATTGTCTTATTTTTCTTCTATGTGATTGGTGTAGATTTGTATATATATACTAGCCCTGTGTAACAGAAAATTATCCTATGACTAAGTGCCCTGCGGCACGAAACGCGTAAGGACACGCCCCCTTTCTCACCTCCACTCTGTGTGTCAAGTTTTTGTTATGAAGAAGTTCGGATTAAAATCCATTTTTTTGCAATAATATTTTTGTGCTGCTCTTTCTTTTCTTTGCTGCTTTTGGGACTGCTTGGTTCTAATTCAAGCTTGCACCTTTCCCTATCACCAGAAGCTCTCTAGCCGCACAGAAGATTTTGGCCAGTACCGGAAGCTCTTACCCGGCGTCTGGAGTATCAGCTGACTGGTCTGCCTGGAGCTACGCCTTCCCCTTTATTACGTAAAAGGTATATTAATATAACCGTTTGGTTATGCAAAACTGGGGAATGGGTAATAAAGGAATTATCTATTTTTTTTTAAACAATAACAATGTTGGAGTAGACTGTCCCTTTAAATACAAACCCTTTTAATTGAATGGTGCTTAACATTACAGGCTATATTTTAGTACCGTTTACTCCTTTGAAAACACAATTAATCCCACAGTACCATTGTAAATCTCAGAGACAATCTCTTATTTTATTAAGATATATTCAAAAACATGCATGGCACTGGGATTCATTGTGTTTTCTAAGGTATTGAGGGGTGGCAGTATTCCTTTCCACGTGCACCCTATCTCACAAAGAGTTTGATCCTGTGAAACTATAGTGCTGTGCCCAGTCTGGGTACATGTTTACTCCGTTGAGGCACAAATGCATTACATAGTTCCTTTTTATTTACTAGACATGCTATCGTCCCACCATAAGTAACCTTATACTAGCCACACACAAGCAAGTTGAGTCCTATGTTTTACCCTCTGGTATCAATATAAATGAATATTTTAGATGGTGTGAACAGAGTTGCAGTATTTGCAGAAATAAGGATGCAATTCTCTATCATATTCTATTACATCTGTAAGCATAATTGATTTCTGTAAGGTTATATTTTGACATAGCCTTAGGCCTGTGAATCAGTTTACTGTCACATTAATCCTAACAAGGTGTAAGTGCAGAATTAATCACAATAATATTGTTGTGAACATATCTTGTTTCTCAGGAACTACAGTTTCCTTTGGACGAATATTTACTCTAAGTATGTAATGAAAAAGGGCACTTACAGGTCATATGGTTCCATTGATCAAAGAATTGTCAACTCTGTAGGCAAGAAGCCAGACTACCAAACAATTAAATGTGCTATACCCAGATGGAGAAGAGAAGCTTAAAGCCTGAGCAGGTGTGTCAGATATAGCCTTAATCCAGCAATGAGACATTATAGATAATAGATAATCCTTCATATTGTGCAGACAAGGCATGTGCCATGTATTTAAAATTACAGTGAAGGCTTTATTAAAAAGATGTGTTTTCTGCATGCATTTTAGCACACAGTCATAAAGCTCCAGTGCTTAAGCCACTACAGTGTGCCAAATTATCGTAGACGTGTCCAGAAACAAAAAAACAAAAAAAATAGTTTCAGAAGAATCATTTATTATAATATTTTTTTGTTTCATCTGATATTCACTTACGGCTAGTGCATTACAGTTTTAACGCTGAAAAAATGGCCATTTCAGCGTAAAAACAGTAACGCAGCCATTACGAGTCGTGACGGTATAGATATACCGCAAGCATTTTAGCCTGTAACGCAACATCAATTCCGCACTAAAAAAATTTTTGTTTTTGCATGGGATTTCCATAGCGCCGCTATTACAGGTTTTATGGTGAGGCTAAAATGCTTGCGTTACAGCCTATACCGACACGATCCATACCGCCATCTGAGAGCAGTAGTTATGAGTTTTGCGCCACAAAAATGTTTCACAAAACTCATAACTAAAGTGTTACAAAGTACACTAACACCCATAAACTACCTATTAACCCCTATTCTGCCACCATCTCGCATCGCAAACACTATTTAAAACGTATTAACCCCTATTCCGCCGCTCCCCGCCACCGCCACCACTATAATAAAACTATTAACCCCTATGCCGCTGCTCCCCGCCACCGCCGCCACTATAATAAAGCTATTAACCCCTATTTTGATGCTCCCCAACATCATCAACACTATAATAAAGTTTTTAACCCCTAAACCTCTGGCCTCCCACATCACCGCCACTAAATAAACCTATTAACCCCTAAACCGCCAGCCCCCACATCACAAAAAACTAAATTAACCCCTAAACCTAACAATCCCCTAACTTTATATTAAAATTACAATATCCCTATCTTAAAATAAATAAAAACTTACCTGTGAAATTAACAAAACCTAAGTTTAAATTAACAATTAACCTAACATAACTATTATCCTAAAATTAAAATAACTACCAATTAAATAAACTAAATTACACATTAAAAAAAACAACACTACTAAAAAAAATTTAAGTCTAAAATTACAAAAAATAAAAGATATTAAATAAGGAAAAATAACAAACACTAAATTACGAAAAATAACAAACGAAATTATAAAAAATAAAACAATTACACCTAATCTAATAGTCCTATAAAAATAAAAACGCAACCCCAAAATAAAAGCATCCCCTAGCCTACAAAAATGTACCAATAGCCCTTAAAAGGGCCTTTTGTAGGACATTGGACTAAAGAAATCAGCTTTTACCTGAAAAAAATGCAAAGACCCCCAACAGTAAAACCCACCACCCAACCAACCCCCCAAAATAAAAAACCTAACTCTAACAAAAACCTAAGCTACCCATTGCCCTGGAAAGGGCATTTGTATGGGCATTGCCCTTAAAAGGACATTCAGCTCTTTTCTCTTTTACATTGCCCTGAAAAGGGCAGTCAGCTCTTTTACATAAAGATTTTAAAAAAACCTAACACCAACCCCCGAAGATCCACTCACAGTTTCTGAAGTCCGGACATCCAGGCAGCGAGAAGTCTTCATTCAGGTGGCGAGGTCTTCATCCATCCAGACGGTGTCTTCTATCTTCATCTCAGCGGCGTGGAGGCCAGAGGTTTAGGGGTTAATAGCTTTTATTAGTGGCGGCGATGTTGGGAGCGGCAGATTAGGGGTTATAACTTTATTTAGGTGTTGGCAATGTCAGGGCGGCAGATTAGGGGTTAATAACTTTATTTAGATGTTGGCAATGTTGGAGGCGGCAGATTAGGGGTGTTTAGACTTTGGGTTTATGTTAGGGTGTTTGGTTTAAACATAACTTTTTCCCCCTATAGACATCAATGGGGTTGCGTTACAGAGCTTTTCATTCCGCGCTTTAGGTGTTTTCTAACACCTTCTCCCCATTGATGTCAAAGCAGCCCTTGGATTTTGTGCGGTATGGAGCTTATGGCTACCATATCGCACGCACAAGGCGACTTTTCATAAACTTGTAATGGCAGCGATATGGAGGGTGAAATAACGCAACTTTTGTTGCGTTCGTTTCACACCCTCTATAGCGCAAAACTTGTAATCTAGGTGTTTGTTTGGAGTTAGTTACAGAAAAAAGTTAATCTGCTATTTGCTATGGGCAACATATTTAGGGCAGCAAAGGTGCTGCTGAACAGTAGTTTAAATATAAACTTAAAAAAGTTAAAGTAGTAACTAGTGATACTGTTACAAGTCAGTAGCAGCACACAAAAAAATATATTTTTTAATGCAGTCAGGATTGACCAAGAATGAAAGTGAAGCTTATGTACCTATTGGCTAACACCAAGTCAATCAACTGACAATGACATTGCTGGGTTTTTATTAAATATTTTGAGTTACACTGTTTAGGCTGGGAAGGCTACCTTTCCTACCTTTAGAGTAATGGTTTTAACCCCATGAGCAAGTCAACAAAATTATTTTGTCTTGCGCATTTACTTGTTTATTTCTCTTAAAAGAGACCTCTTGTCTATTGTTTTCATACTAATGAAACAAAATACACAATTTTTGCTGTTTTATTTTTACTTTCACTCTGAATGCACATGTCTTATCAGCATCACTTTTAGGGCCCTGGTATAGGGTCACTTTGAATTTTCTGGCTTTGAAAAAAATGATAGCTCAGACTTCACAGGGGCAGAACTCACTGAATAGGGATTGAAAATCATCTTAGGAGAGAGTAAGGTTAACAGAGGAGCATCTGGCACTGATATAAATTCTCAATTTGCAGTAGTTACAAATTAAACTGAGATGTTTTTACTACAATTTAACTTCCATTTGCCTCTAGTTAAGTACACATTCACCTGAATTTTGAGCACACTTCACCTGCATACAGAGTTGGACCTGTAGGTGTAATATTCTTAGAGAATATACTGAGTGAATTTTATCACACTCAGGAACACCCTTGTCCAGTCCAAGGAACACATCTGTCCATCTCCCAGTTTCTGAAACTGTTATTTCACCTAGAAAAAAAAAGTCCAAAGCAATTTGTAAAAGATACTCAGAAATATACAGAGTGCTATTCTAATTTTTTAAAGTTAAAACCCAATAAGGAAAGTACAGATCTTAAAAATTAATTTAAAGGACAAACTCTGAAGTCTAAAGTAATTAAAATACAAAGTGTAAGTATAACAAGACTCATTTCATGCACTGCTTTATTTTACTGTGCTTGTCTCCCCTTTACATACAGAAAGGAAGGCTCCTTGGAAATATATAGCACAATTTGCCTTTCTAGAATCTTGTAAAGGATCTTAAAGCGCTGGAGGATCTTTTTAGATAATAAACAGAGAGCTTTAGATAACTGGTGAAGACATAGAAATGATTTGTCATTTATTTATTCCTCAATTACAGTTGCTCCTCAATTGTTGGCAAATAGATGGTTAACAGAGGAGCATCTGGCACTGATATAAATTCTCAATTTGCAGTAGTTACAAATTAAACTGAGATGTTTTTACTACAATTTAACTTGCATTTGCCTCTAGTTTAGTACACATTACTTTTCTGTCAGTTAATTAACTGTATAGTGAATTTTGAGCACACTTCACCTGCATACAGAGTTGGACCTGTAGGTGTAATATTCTTAGAGAATATACTGAGTGTATTTTATCACACTCAGGAACACCCTTGTCCAGTCCAAGGAACACATCTGTCCTTCTCCCAGTTTCTGAAACTGTTATTTCACCTAGAAAAAAAAGTCCAAAGCAATTTGTAAAAGATACTCAGAAATATACAGAGTGATATCCTAATTTTTTAAAGTTAAAACCCAATAAGGAAAGTACAGATCTTAAAAATTAACTTAAAGGACAAACTCTGAAGTCTAAAGTAATTAAAATACAAAGTGTAAGTATAAGAAGGCTCATTTCAGGCACTGCTTTATTTTACTGTGCTTGTCTCCCCTTTACATACAGAAAGGAAGGCTCCTTGGAAATATATAGTACAATTTGCCTTTTTAGAATCTTGTAAAGGATCTTAAAGCGCTGGAGGATCTTTTTAGATAATAAACAGAGAGCTTTAGATAACTGGTGAAGACATAGAAATGATTTGTCATTTATTTATTCCTCAATTACAGTTGCTCCTCAATTGTTGGCAAATAGATGCAATTCTTCAATACCTTTGCGATCTTACCATTGTGAAATTTACAGAGAGATTTAAAAAAGTATACATCAGTATACAGATGTTGTAACTGTGAGCTAGAGCTAGATTCATGAATATTCATTAGGTCTCGTTCTGGTGAGATAATGTTTTAAATTCATAGAGGCTCAATTAACCTATATTTTCCAGGAATAAAAAAATTATTGGCATACCTTGTTAGTGTAATGGTGAGATAGTGAAATGCTGTGATTTGAAGTCCTTTGGCTACAGTTTATTATATGTTGTTATTAAGCTATTTACCCTGCATTAATTTAAGATGTGTCTAATTCTTGCAGACTGTGACTTTACATAATGGGCTGTTGAATAGTCTTCCCTAACATGTCACAAGGACAAATATAATAAGGAATTTCAAGAATGTCTGAGAAATGCCTATCATTACATCAATCATGAGGAGTGAAATAGGAGTTAATTAGTATGATAATGGATAGGAAAAATGAACATTTTGACTCTAGTTTGATGACAGACGGAATATTTAAAAAAAAAACACAAAAAAACCTCCAACCAAACACAAATATTTATCAGCAGTAGATAATGATTTACTTCAGTCTCATTCTTTGGACTGAAATTTTGACACACATAGCGCTTTATTAAACAGAAATAATTTCTGGTAGAACCTTGAATTCAGTTTGCAAGTTTGATGTTTCAAAGGAATAATTGTATGTGCATTGCTAAATTAACAGATACAAAATGTTTCAAAGGAATAATTGTATGTGCATTGCTAAATTAACAGATCCAAAAATATATTTAATACAACTTTACCATGTACTGTGTCTCTTTATATCTAAATATTTTGCAATATTTTTCAATTACAATGGGTCTACTCTTTTTTAGTAAGGACACCATGACATTAGGAAGTCACAACCTCAATTCAAACCTTATTCATGATTTATGGTTGAGCAATATCTATCTCAAACATGTATTTATAATTGTATTATTTATAATTATAAAAAAAAATTATGTTTTTGATAACGTTTTGTCAGAGCTATGCAGTTTGTCCCAATGTTCTGCATTTTGATTACGTTGTCTGTCTTGATGGACAGTCACTATATCCTCCCTGTTTGGTTTCTGCTACTGTAATTCTGCCTCAAACTGCTGAAAATTGCACTTGCTTAACTCAGGCATGATATGCGGCTTATGACTGCTACTCTTAAAGTGACATTTAAGTGCAAAAAGAAAACACTCTAAAGTGTCAGAGCATTTTATTATTGCACTATTGTTTGTCTATAATTTTGTGTTTAACCACTGTGTGTAGCCACCAATCACCAGCTATCTCTAACTAGTGCATTGTTGCTCCTGAGCCTACCTAGGTATGATTTTCAACAAATATTACTAAAAGAATGTAGTAAGTTTGCTAATGGGAGTAAATTGAAAAGTCTCATAAAATTGGAATGTACTCTCTGAACCATGAAAGTTTAATTTTGACTTTCATGTCCTTTTAAATACTTTTTATCTTTAGTGTGTCCATTTTAGGACATTACCTGACATTTCTGCTTACCCAAAATGGCTTCTGACTATGACTGTGATTGTGACCAACAAAAGTTCACTGTCACTGTCAGAGTCACTTGGCATTTCTTTTTATCAAAAGGGACTTGCAAGAGCAGCCACGCTTACGTTACTTCCGTTCCCCTAATAGAAATAGTTCCTGAATGCTGTAAGCCAATAAATTCCATGCGTAATGCTGACCCCCAAATGCTGATAAATTCATTATTTTCTGTTGGTAGTAAGAAAATAATCAAAAGCCAGTTAACTCTAACAGTGATATTGACCTTTGTTGGTTTTGGTCACAAGTCATTTTGGGTGATATAACATGTCAAGTGACTCTGACAGCAATAGTATCAGCGACCTTTGTTGGTTGTGGTTACTGTTGTGGTCACCAGTCAGTTTGTATAAGTAGAAATGCCAAGTGACTCTAACATTGTCATTGTCATCAGGAAATCTGCACTTAATATGCTATGTGACTTTACAATTTGACAATGTCCTAAAATAGACACTTAATATCTGGATTTGTATCCTTTTTGTTCATGCCTTACTGGATCGTATACCAGTCAGTTCAAGTCTCTCTCTGTAACCATAATTTAGCTTTTCCCAGCTTGTGCCTCTGTTGCCAGTCCTAGCCAAGCTCCCTAATGCCGTCATGCTTTGTTGTTGGTGCCAGTATGGCTCCATAACTCCTGTCCCAGAAGCATGTCTAGTTCTAGACCTCTTTTACCTAATTAATCTAATTAAAGAGTACAGGGAGGAATAACTTATAAAGACAGGTAATGAGATCAATGATTTAGAGCTCAAACGTCTGAATTTGAACATAAAGAAAAAGAAATAAAAAAAAACCTTATGATTGACATAAAAGAGGAAGTGCTAAAAATGGGACAGACAAGATTATCTGGCTTTTAAAAAAAAAATCCAAATAGTGAAAATGATATGTCATAAATGGAGAAATAACACAAATAAAAATAATTACACACATACACCTCAAAAAGAACAGGAGAAAGAAAATAGGGTTTTAAAATAAGATTTAAAGAGAAGAAGGAAGATTAAGTTATCTCCCTAATAGACAGGACACCCATACAGCTGATATTAATCTCATACCCACGTGGGATAGAATAGAATATAAAAGGAAACCCACACTTACAAAATCTATTCATAATGAACATGAGCATAGAAACAATCTAAAAGAGGATAACATAAGAGTAGAGTATACAAACAAAAAACCATCCATATCTTATTATGCACAAACGAAAACATTTGATACATTTAGATCGCAAAGCACACACATAAGAGCTCCTTTTTTAGAAAGCGGACAAAATTATTTGGAGCAAAGAATAAGGAGAAAAAGAAGGTTATTAGATGACAGGGGTGTAGAGGGGAAATAAAAAAGATCAAAAAGCCCACTCCCTGCCCCAATACCAACTCCAGAAAACAAAAAGGATGAAATAATAGAAATGAAGGAATCTATAACTGTCACACCCTGGGATTGAACCTAGGGACTAAGCTTCTTGGGCTATTGCTTTTTCCATATGCTAGCATTTCCAGCAGTAATTGCCCATTTATTGAGTGGCTGCTCAGGGTGTGCTGTGTATTGGTGTTTGGATTGCTCTCTGTTACAGACTTGAGTTTGGATTCTGGACTCTGCTTTTTCTCTGTCCCTTGGTACTTTGCTGAATTTGCTGTCTATGCTTTGCTTTAACACCGTGTGCCTCGCTGGATTGTTTGCCTTTCTGTTGCTGACCTTGATTGTCCTTAACTACGATCAAGCCTTACCCCTTGTGACTGTTACCTGTACTGCACTGGATTGTATCCTTTGTCAGTACTATTTTTCCTTGCTCAGTATGTCTAGATTTATATAGTACTGTACAGTCAGGAGTGCATCCAGATCTTACTCAGTGGGTTACTCCGTACCTATACTTTGTGTGGGTATTGTACTTAACTCCCTGTCTTTCCACCTGACACTGAAGCAGGCGCTACAATAACTTAAGTAAACTAGAATTAAGTGAATCACACACAGTAAGTAAAGGATTATCATTTGCTCCAACTCAAAGGATTAATAAATGTAATTCATTTGTTAATGCTAGTAAGTGTAAAAGGAATTAAACCCTTAAAACATATTTTAAATAATACAATTGGAAAGAGAAACTACACAAAAAATAGAGATGGCAATATCTGAAAATGTGAAAGAGAAAAATGGATTTGTCCATTCAGGTTGGAGGGACAAATCTACATTTGATTGATTTTGGATGATATAATAACTTAACAAATAAGCAAAATAAACTTTTTAAAGAATTCAAAGAGAATAAGGACCTAGTTATAAAACCTGCAGATAAAGGGAGGCATTGTCATTTTTGGCAAACAATAATACAAATTAATTTTTGATAAATTTCTAAATGATAACAACACAAGAAAATAACATGCAACCCCACTCATGCATATCAACTTTTTTTTTAAAAAACATGAGCTCCAAAAGGCAAAAAATATAGGTATAGTTAATGAGAACAAATAAAAATTCTTATATTGTGAATATCCTAAAGTACTGGTCCTATATGCATTACCCAAGATTCACAAATCACTAATAGAACCACTGAGTAGACGTGTATTACAAGCTGAAAGTACACAATCGCTGGAGCGGGATAGGGCAACCTCAGAGCTATCGTTAACTGTTATGCTCTAATAAAGAGCATCACAAAACACATAAAAAATTCATTTAATAGTACAGTTACACTCATAATAACATCAATAACAATTTTTTTTTTAAATTGCATACAAACGTTATAAAGGCTCAAAAATATGAGGTCTGATGTGTTAGAAAAAAAGGACTGCAAGGACTTTAACATAAAGATAAATACATATTCATGTCTAAATATGTATGTGTATGTATATATATATATATTTATGTGTGTACATATGTATTTATGTATTTATATATGTATTATTATATTTACAGATATATATATATATATACACATATAAACACATAATTATATGTGTTTATGTATATATATATATATATATATATACAGAGAGAAGTGCACTCACAGGAACGAACAACTGGCTCAATAACATTGTTAGCCTGTTCTATGGCGATTTACCACCTGGGTGCAACTTTTTAGCCCAGTAATGCTTTTCACAGAGTAGAACTTTCTTGTAGTATATCAGTCTGATCCCGCCTATTACGGTCAGTCCAGCGCCGAAATACCAGGCAATTCCTCTCTGAACAAGGAACACAGCAACCCCAGACGATCGTTTCGGCCTTCATTGGGCCTCGTCAGTGAGGTGTAGCTATATTCCTCTAAGCACACTGAGCAAGGAGTCCACGTCTGGTTGCCCCTTTTTCCCATAGGGAGACTAAATACATACAGAGAGAAGTGCACTCACAGGAACGAACAACTGGATCAATAACATTGTTAGCCTGTTCTATGGCGATTTACCACCTGGGTGCAACTTTTTAGCCCAGTAATGCTTTTCACAGAGTAGAACTTTCCTGTAGTATATCAGTCTGATCCCGCCTATTACGGTCAGTCCAGCGCCGAAATACCAGGCAATTCCTCTCTGAACAAGGAACACAGCAACCCCAGACGATCGTTTCGGCCTTCATTGGGCCTCGTCAGTGAGGTGTAGCTATATTCCTCTAAGCACACTGAGCAAGGAGTCCACATCTGGTTGCCCCTTTTTTCCCATAGGGAGACTAAATACATACAGAGAGAAGTGCACTCACAGGAACGAACAACTGGCTATATATATATGTGTGTGTGTGCATTGGACCTCTCTGCAGGCAAGCAGAAAATTATATTTATGAAATATTCATATTTAATAAAGTGTTTAACTATGTATTTACTGTAAATATTTTACATTCTATTGTTCTTCACATATGGGAATATGTTCTAAGTATTTTTAAATAGATGTTTATATATATATATATATATATATATATATGTATGTATCTATACCTATATTTAATCATCTATATATAGGTATATATATATATATATATATATATATATATATATTGTACAAAAATACCATCAGATATGTAGAAATATGGATTTATAAATAAATAGAACATATTCTGATAGGTGAAGAACATTGAAATGTGAAATATTAGCATTTTCATGACGGTTTTGTACGCGAGCAGGGTGTTAATTCCCCCCCCCCCACACTTTTCTTGCTCCATTGACTTCTATGGGGGAATGAGTTAAAACAATCATGATATTCGAAGTTCAGCTTTTTGCGTGCATTATGTTAGCACGCAAGCAAAAACTTTCAACTTGTAATATGAGCGCTACCCAATGCGTTCAAAAAGCTTACTTATAGCAGAGTTAAAGCGTAAGTGGGGCGATAAATAGTGCTCCACTCGTATTCTAGGCCATTATAAGAACACACTGGGACATCTTAAAATTCGATCCTAAGTTATGTTCCCATCATCCCAATAAACCCAAATTTGTATGTAGAAAAGCAAAAAATCTTAGAAACATCCTAGCACCTACAGCAAGTAAGAACTCTATGAAACCTGAAAAAATGCAATAGGGGAAGAACTGAGAGGCTTCTACCAATGCAAAATATTCAAGGTGTGTAGACACGCAGATAGAACAATTATGTTACAACCCATAAAAACACAAAGAAAATGTACAATAAAGAACACAATTAGGTACATGGATAAAAACATAACATATTCAACTACGTGTAAAAAATGTGGGGTTCAAAGCCCCAGACCCGGATGGTTTCACAAACCGATACTATAAAACTTTGCTACTCAACTTATTCCTCACCACTCGACCTTGTTTAATTATATATCAGTCACAAATGTATTCCTGGATACCATGCTACAAGCACATATCTCAGTGCTCCCAAAGCCAGGTAAACCCCCGGAGGTTCCAGCAAATTTTAGGCCCATATTCCTGCTTAATGTTGATGTGAAACTTTATGCAAAGATATGAGCTAATAGAATAAACAAATTTCTGCCAAACCTGGTACATTGTGATCAGGTTGGGTTTGTTCCAAATAGAGAAGCTAAAGATAACATTGACAAAGTGCTCAACCTCTTAGACTATATTAAAAATTCCAAAACTCCTTCCATATATCTTTCAACTGATGCTGAAAAAGTGTTTGATAGACTAGATTGGACTTTCCTTCACACTGCCCTTCTAGACTTCGGATTTCCCACAAAATGTATCCACCAAATTTTGGCACTCTACTCTAAACCGTCCGCCCAAGTGAAGGTTAATGGTACCTTCTCAGAACCATTTGAAATCCGTAATTGCACCCATCAGGGCTGCCCACTCTCCCCTCTCCTATTTGTATTATCCCTAGAACCTAGAGCTATAAAAATACGCCAAAATCCATGAATAAAGGGAATCAATATACAAGACCAGGTATATAAATTGGCAATGTTCGCGGATGACATCCTAATGACTTTGACATCCCCATTAAACTCCCTCCCTGTTGTTCAAACTGAATTAGAAGCTTACAGGGCAGTGTCAAATTTTTTAGTTAACAATTTAAAATCCGAACTCTACCCTATTAAATGACGAAGAACTCATTATATTCAAATAGAATTTTCCCTTTAAGATTCAGGAAACATGGGGACAAAACATTCTTTAGATATATCAGTGAAAGAAGAAAAAATAAGGTAGGAATAGTAAAATTGAAATCAGTTGATGGTAGAATAATAGAAGGAGATAAGCAGATTGCAGACTGTCTTAATGATTACTTCTGTTCTGTTTTCACTAAAGATTGTGAAGATACAATGTCTATATTAAGGGATGCTACGCAAAATAGAAACAAGCTTAACAGTAATCTTTTTACAGAGGATGAGGTTTTGTTAGCATTATCAAAAATAAATGTTACAAAGGCAGTGGGTCCTGATAATATTCATCCAAGGGTTTTAAAAGAACTTCGATCAGTGCTAACTGTCCCATTAACTGATCTGTTTAATCAGTCACTATTAACAGGAGCTGTCCCAGATGATTGGAGAATAGCAAATGTAATACCTCTTCATAAAAAGGGCAGTAGAGAAGAATCTGGCAACTACAGGCCAGTTAGTTTAACTTCAGTAGTAGGGAAATTAATGGAAAGCCTCTTAAAAATTATGACTTACATAAAGACAAACAATTTAGAGGACCAAAATCAGCATGGTTTTACTTCAGGGAGATCATGTCAGACTAATCTAATTGACTTCTTTGATTATGTAACAAAAGTATTAGACAAGGGAGGAGCAGTTGATGTAGCATATCTAGATTTCAGCAAAGCATTTGACACCGTCCCACACAATAAACTTATTCACAAACTATATCTCCTTGGTCTAGATTCAAAAATTGTGAACTGGGTGGAATGCTGGCTTAAGGACAGAAAACAAAGTGTCTTAGTAAATGGAGTTCATTCAGCAGAGGGGGCTGTTACTAGTGGTGTTCCTCAGGGGTCAGTTCTGGGGCCTGTTTTGTTTAACATATTTATCTGCAATATCAGCAAAGGGCTACAGGGGAAAGTATGTCTCTTTGCAGATGATACAAAATTTGCAACAGAGTGGATGTTCCAGGGGGGGTAGACAAAATGAGAAGTGATATACAACAATTGGAGGATTGGACAAACGACTGGGATCTAAAGTTTAACACAGCAAAGTGTAAAATAATGCATTTAGGGAAGAAAAATCCAAATGTTAATTACAGACTCAATGCCACTTTACTGACTGTTACAGACGAGGAACAGGACTTGGGAATTATTATTTCAGATGATTTAATACTTAGTAAACAACGTAGTAAGGCAGCGAGTAAGGCTAGCAGAATGCTTGGATGTATTGGTAGAGGTATTTGTAGCAGAAATAGTAAGGTTCTTATGCCACTTTATAGATCATTAGTTAGGCCTCATCTTGAGTATTGTGTGCAGTTCTGGAGGCCATATCTTCAGAAGGATATTAACAAACTTGAATCTGTGCAAAGGAGGGCTACCAAAATGGTACATGGTCTAAAAAATAAAACTTACCAGGATAGGCTCAATGACCTAAATATGTGTAGCTTAGAGGAGAGAAGGGAAAGAGGTGATATGATAGCAACTTTCAAGTACATTAAAGGGTTTAGTAAAACTGAGGCTGTGGGTATTTTACATAAAATGGAAAATTCAAGAACAAGGGGTCATGAGCTCAAGCTAAAGGGTAGTAGATTCAGGAGTAATTTGAGGAAGCACTTCTTTACAGAAAGAGTGATTGATTTATGGAATAAACTTCCTCAAGAGGTAGTAGCAACAAACACTGTGGGGGACTTTAAAAATGCATGGGACAAGCATAGGGCTATCCTACGAACTAGATAAGTTTATACTGTTAGGTAAGGTCGGGCAGACTTGCTGGGCCTATGGCTCTTATCTGCCGTCAATATCTATGTTTCTATGTTTCTAGGAAAAGGCATTGAAATAATTAGAAACATTTATTACCACTGACATGGAAGATTTACGCAAATTAAATTATGGTCGCCTACAGGAAGAATTTTGTACCTTGACCTCTTCATGGCTCCCAAAACACATTTTATGGTTAGGAAGAATAGCAGCCATTAAAATGATATTATTACCAAAAGCTTTATACTTAATGCAAGCACTTCCAATCTCTGGCACTGGAGCAGACAGTCGTAACCTTCAGTCCATCATAGACACATATATATGGCATCGCAGACCACCTAGACTAGCTAAAAGCACCCTTTATACACACAGATAAGAGGGTGGCCTGGGAGTTCCTAATCTTCAATTATATAAATGGGTGATATCACCAAACAGAGTTGTTGAATGGTGTAGACAAGAAAAGTGTACCTACAAGAGAAATATTAATTTAGAAACCCAGTTGTTAAACATACCCCATATTGGGAGGATGTGTTGGGTTCCCCAAAAACCACCTTTGACCTCATTCGCGTTATATCCAATCATAAAAGTAATATGCTCAGATTGGGTAACCATACGCAATAAATATCGCCTAATCTCATCCCCCTATTCCCCTTTGACTACCCTCCTTCTCAACAAAGAGATCCCAATTGAGACTGAGGGAAAAAAGGAACATACTTCTCAAGTTCCAGATATGCTAGATTTCCTCCCTATCCATGAACTTGTGGAGATGGGACACTAAGTCTCGAGACAGACACTAATGGAAAAAGGTTTAACTCATGGCTGTTTTATCATCAAACATTATCACTCATAAATCAGAGATGTTAAGATCACTTACCTCATTCGAAACCTTATGCACTATGCAGCATCACCCAAGAAAAGTAATATTGACAATGTATAGGTTCCTTCTCAGGTCATATCTGCCTTCAAAACCAAATAATACCCGGAAATGGGAAAAAGAACTAAACCGGCCAATTTTATATGGTGGAGTTGTGATATTTTACATCCTTTCTGGGAAACAATTCATAGCCAGGCGTGCAAAGTAATTGGCACACAACTTGATCTTAGACCAGAAAGGATTCTATTTAATGTAATTTCAGATATACCCTGTAAGATCAGAAGATGCCTATACCAGATCATGATAAACGCAGCTAAACGCCTTATACCTATAAATTAAAAATCTGCCCAAATCCCTTCCCTAGCAAAATGGTTAGCCTTAGTAAAAAACACACTAATCTTAGAAAGGATCGACTATTTTAGAACAGGGCAAATTAATTTCTACCATGATATGCTCTTTCTTTGGGAATAATCTAATGTTACATGAAGTGGGTGGAACTGGGTTTGGGGTTGTAGAATTTCTGACGAGTTATATGTGCTTCCTTTATGTTAAATTTATGTAATTCAATAAAACAGTGAAGGTTTAATTTATAGTAAATGCATGCTTTATTGTTTAAGTTAATCCTTGGATATTTTTGTTTTATGTTGTTGTTGTTTCTTACCCTTTTTTCCCTTTCCCAACAACTTCACGCATATCTTGTTTTCTTTTAAACTTTAATAATATGTCCAGACATTGTAGGTTCTTAAAGATACTATAAGAAATATGGACTATTATAAATTATGGACTTGTTAAACCTCGCTTTCAGACAATCCATATCAATGTCAAATAAGCTCAAAATAATTCCTTGTCTGAAACGTTTGAACCTGCGTGTTCTGATCAGCTGTAATGTTCTTCTTTTGAAAACTTAATAAACACTAAAATAAAAAATGAATTACAAAAGAAACAAAATAAAAAATATGTAATATATAATATATTAATTATTTTCTATTTAATAGAAAATAATTAATTTTATATGAAGAAGCAATAATGAAAAATGAAGATGGAGACTTAATTATTAATTTAAATGAAAATACAATACATTAAAATAATATATAAATGAATATAAAGATCACAAGACAAGAGTTTTAGAGTTGTGCTACCATCTGTGTGCATTGTTTTAATAAACTTGTTTAAAGAATGTCGGGTTCAATACTTTGAGGAAATGGAATGCACACTTAGAGAATGGTAAGGGAACGTATTCTGTCAATTGAAATCTCTGACAAAGAGAGAAACCTTGAATTACATGTACCTAAACATTTTAAAACATGCAATAATAGCAATTAATTTTTTTCAATTCACAGTTATTAAAAAAAAATATGAGGGACAAAAAAGGAGGTAATCAAAAAGGGAAACTGCTACAAAATGAGGCAAAATGGATATTCAAACTACAGACTCTTTACCCTAAGTGATTAAACCTAGACTTTAATCTAAATTGGTTTTTATTTTTTTAAATAAAGCATTTATTATATAAATGGTTTTATACAGAATGTTCTTTAACTAATCAAGTAGTTACCCTCAAATATATAATTTATTTCATACATTTTTTTATTAACATATAATTCTGAAGATACATTTTTGTCCATATAGAAATTCTATATATAATTTCCATTTTCCATTTATTTGTCTAGTATCCGGAATTATTTACTTTTTTCTTTCATGATTCAGATAGAACATACATTTTTAAACAACTTTTCAGTTTTCTTCTATTATTAAATTTGCTTAATTTTCTTGGTATTTTTTGAAGGAAGAACAATGCACTACTGGATGCTAGCTGAACACATCAGTAAGCAAGAGGCATATATGTGCAGCCACCAATCAGCAGATAGCTCCCTGAGCCTACCTATGTATGCTATTCAAAAACAGATACCAAGAGAAATAAGCAAATTAGATAATAGAAGTCAATTTAGAAGTTGTTTAAAATTGTATACTCTATTTTGGGTTTCATGTTCCTTTAATCCCTACCTCTGCTCAGAAGGTCCATGTCTACATTAAATTAAACCTTGATGTTATGTTGAATTTTCTAGTTGTGAGTATTTTAATTTTTTTATTATCATACTTAGGACTCGTTTCCATTGAGCCGTAAGCTACCGAAGTTGACAACAGCTAAAAGTACTTTATGAAAAAGAGAAAGTGGACTCTATTGGAGGTGCACAAAAGGTGGGGTGAGGCTTGACCAGGAGATGATCGCATAGATGAGGAGGTTCTTGAGCCAACAATACACTCGAAAGGCAAGGCAGCACTCTTAGAGGAGAAGTCAAAATAGATATCTGTAAGGACAGAAAGAAGAGAGGCACCTTATGGGACAGTATCGCTCGTCACAGAGAGGATAAAATACACAATCAGCCCAGACCAGGGGTACTCACAAGAGTGACGGCATAAAAGTATGCCTCACAACGCAGGATGGGACCTTAGTCGCCCGACAGACAAGCCAGCAGGAGAAATACCAGGAGTCCTGGACCCAATCAGCAACCGCTAACTGCAAAATGTCACAGAAGAGCCGTCCGTGGTGCGTCCAATCACCGGTTTCAAGTTTAAGAGACAAGTAGGCGGGCCAACCAAATAACGGCAAACGAAGAGCGGGGATATCACAGTATAAGGGATTTATTTAAAAAACCAAAGTTTAAAAACATATGCATAGTATGCAATTATGAGCTATGAGCAACGTGTTTCTCGACCTTCCGGTCGTTTCATCAGGCTAATAATACAAAATGATAACCCGCTCTATTTAACAATTAGATTGTCCAATCACGGGCCGAACTACGTACACACCCCTTACACAACCAATCGTATGGCTCTCAAAAAGAAGCAAGGGCTAGACCAATTAAACAAGCCCCGAAGTGAGGCATGTGCAAGTAGTGCCAGCTGTGGTAGGTACAAGGCAATGACAACAAAAGATATACATATGATCAGGCTTTACGGCATACAAAATTAAAAAGTAGATCTACCCAATAGATGTTGGTATGCAATAATAACATACATACAGGGAGTGCAGAATTATTAGGCAAGTTGTATTTTTGAGGATTAATTTTATTATTGAACAACAACCATGTTCTCAATGAACCCAAAAAACTCATTAATATCAAAGCTGAATAGTTTTGGAAGTAGTTTTTAGTTTGTTTTTAGTTATAGCTATTTTAGGGGGATATCTGTTTGTGCAGGTGACTATTACTGTGCATAATTATTAGGCAACTTAACAAAAAACAAATATATACCCATTTCAATTATTTATTTTTACCAGTGAAACCAATATAACATCTCAACATTCACAAATATACATTTCTGACATTCAAAAACAAAACAAAAACAAATCAGTGACCAATAGAGCCACCTTTCTTTGCAAGGACACTCAAAAGCCTGCCATCCATGGATTCTGTCAGTGTTTTGATCTGTTCACCATCAACATTGCGTGCAGCAGCAACCACAGCCTCCCAGACACTGTTCAGAGAGGTGTACTGTTTTCCCTCCTTGTAAATCTCACATTTGATGATGGACCACAGGTTCTCAATGGGGTTCAGATCAAGTGAACAAGGAGGCCATGTCATTAGATTTTCTTCTTTTATACCCTTTCTTGCCAGCCACGCTGTGGAGTACTTGGACGCGTGTGATGGAGCATTGTCCTGCATGAAAATCATGTTTTTCTTGAAGGATGCAGACTTCTTCCTGTACCACTGCTTGAAGAAGGTGTCTTCCAGAAACTGGCAGTAGGACTGGGAGTTGAGCTTGACTCCATCCTCAACCAGAAAAGGCCCCACAAGCTCATCTTTGATGATACCAGCCCAAACCAGTACTCCACCTCCACCTTGCTGGCGTCTGAGTCGGACTGGAGCTTTCTGCCCTTTACCAATCCAGCCACGGGCCCATCCATCTGGCCCATCAAAACTCACTCTCATTTCATCAGTCCATAAAACCTTAGAAAAATCAGTCTTGATATTTCTTGGCCCAGTCTTGACGTTTCAGCTTGTGTGTCTTGTTCAGTGGTGGTCGTCTTTCAGCCTTTCTTACCTTGGCCATGTCTCTGAGTATTGCACACTTTGTGCTTTTGGGCACTCCAGTGATGTTGCAGCTCTGAAATATGGCCAAACTGGTGGCAAGTGGCATCTTGGCAGCTGCACGCTTGACTTTTCTCAGTTCATGGGCAGTTATTTTGCGCCTTGGTTTTTCCACACGCTTCTTGCGACCCTGTTGACTATTTTGAATGAAACGCTTGATTGTTCGATGATCACGCTTCAGAAGCTTTGCAATTTTAAGAGTGCTGCATCCCTCTGCAAGATATCTCACTATTTTTGACTTTTCTGAGCCTGTCAAGTCCTTCTTTTGACCCATTTTGCCAAAGGAAAGGAAGTTGCCTAATAATTATGCACACCTGATATAGGGTGTTTATGTCATTAGACCACACCCCTTCTCATTACAGAGATGCACATCACCTAATATGCTTAATTGGTAGTAGGCTTTCGAGCCTATACAGCTTGGAGTAAGACAACATGCATAAAGAGGATGATGTGGTCAAAATACTCATTTGCCTAATAATTCTGCACTCCCTGTATATTATACACAGTAATCTAATCAAAATAAGAAAATATAAAAATAAAAAATGATAAATAAAAATAAAAATAAAACATAATATACAAAATTCAATAAAAACGATCAATAACCAACATTGGGACATGGATCTATGGAGTACAGATGTATCATTAGAGGTCTCTTTAAGGTACACATTAAATATATATCACTATGTATTTCTTATGAATTTACACGAAAACTGCACGTGTCTTTCTTTATATTTATCTTTATTATTTTTTCTATGCGTAATTGCGTATATATATATATATTTATAAAATTGCATGGGTTACTGTTTATATACAATACACGAACCGCATGTGTCATTTTATGGTTGTTTTTATTTATATCTATACTTATTTTTATTTCCATGCGAATTCGCATATATATATATATATATACTCATAAAATTGTATTGGTTATTGCCCATAATACACGAACCACCAACATCTGTACTCCATAGATCCATGTCCCAATGTTGGTTATTGATCGTTTTTATTGAATTTTGTATATTATGTTTTATTTTTATTTTTATTTATCATTTTTTATTTTTATATTTTCTTATTTTGATTAGATTACTGTGTATAATATATGTATGTTATTATTGCATACCAACAACTATTGGGTAGATCTACTTTTTAATTTTGTATGCCGTAAAGCCTGATCATATGTATATCTTTTGTTGTCATTGCCTTGTACCTACCACAGCTGGCACTACTTGCACACGCCTCACTTCTGGGCTTGTTTAATTGGTCTAGCCCTTGCTTCTTTTTGAGAGCCATACGATTGGTTGTGTAAGGGGTGTGTACGTAGTTCGGCCCGTGATTGGACAATCTAATTGTTAAATAGAGCGGGTTATCATTTTGTATTATTAGCCTGATGAAACGACCGGAAGGTCGAGAAACGCGTTGCTCATAGCTCATAATTGCATACTATGCATATGTTTTTAAACTTTGTTTTTTAAATAAATCCCTTATACTGTGATATCCCCGCTCTTCGTTTGCCGTTATTTGGTTGGCCTGCCTACTTGTCTCTTAAACTTGAAACCGGTGATTGGACGCACCACGGACGGCTCTTCTGTGACGTTTTGCAGTTAGCGGTTGCTGATTGGGTCCTGGACTCCTGGGATTTCTCCTGCTGTCTTGTCTGTCGGGCGACTAAGGTCCCGTCCTGCGTTGTGAGGCATACTTTTATGCCGTCACTCTTGTGAGTACCCCTGCTCTGGGCTGATTGTGTATTTTATCCTCTCTGTGACGAGCGATACTGTCCCATAAGGCGCCTCTCTTCTTTCTGTCCTTACAGATATCTAAAAGTACTTTATAGCTGCATTTTATTAGCAGGTTTCCCTTTAAATATTTTGTGGAGCACGTGCAGTCGATCAATTTCATGTATATATAAGTTAACGTTGTGTTATGCTTCCATCCAACCATTTGCTCAATTGAAATGGTGTAATTTTGCGCTTGTATTATTTTCTATGAGTCTGGCTGCCAGTGATGATGAAAAATGGAAACTGTCGATAAGCGCAATCGCTTCCGACAGTTGTATTTTAGCTTTTGTGATCTCGCAAAAACTCAATTGCGGTTTAATGGAAACGAGCGCTTAGTTAAACTTTCATGATTTGAATAGGTAATCCAATTCAAAGAGGCTTTTCAGTTTCCTTCTATTATCAATTTTACTTAATTATTTTGGTTTCCTTTGTTGAAATGCTTACCTAGGTAAGATCAAGAGCAGCAGTGCACAACTGATAGCTAGCTGCTGATTGGTAGCTACTAGAGGTGCCCACACAAAACTGTTTCTGTCAAATCCTTCATCAGGAAAAACACTTTCTTTAATTTTGTTAGATATTCCTTAAATGGACATGAAAGACATTTTTTTTTTCTTTTATGATTTAGAAAGAGCATGCAATTTTATACAACTTTCCAATTTACTTTTGTTATCTAATTTGCTTCATTATCTTGATATCCTTTGTAGAAAAGCATATCTAAGTAGGTTCAGTAGCTGATAATTGGTGGCTGCACATAGATGCCTCGTGTGATTGGCTCACTCATGTGCTTTGCTATTTCAACAAGAAAGGATATCTAAAGAATGAAGCAAATTAGATAATAAAAGTAAATTGGAATGTTGTTTAAAATTGTATTCTCTATCTGAATAATGAAATAAAAAGTTTGGGTTTCATGTCCCTTTAAAGGGCTCCTTCTGAATTAATTTGTTAACGAAAATCCATTAGTCAGCTATTAATTATGAGAAACAGTTTGTAGATGTACTTAATCCCTACCTCTACTAAGAAGGTCCATGTCTAGTCTGGTATCAGTAACATAACATATATTTAAGGGAACCTGAGTATTTATTTATTTATAAATACCTGAGTAATATCAGAGATGCAGTGTACAGGTAGCAAATAAATATATATATATAATTTATATGAGATATATATGATGCCTTCTTTATATATCTGTGTCTATATGATGCCTTCGTTATGTATGGTAGGAACTCTCTCTTATAAGGAAATTATACAGGTATCAATGCAGTGTTTGCAAATACTTTAGTTGCTCCCATTTTATATGGTATAATGGATTACTTTTCCAAACCTAGAAGCATTTCCAAATTTAAAAAAAAATAGAAAAAAATACTTGTATTGTAAACTTCTGAAATCTACTGCCTCAGTATCAGATCTGCTAAATTTATGGATAAATCTCAGGACTTAGAACTTTGCAAATGTAACATCTAATGTTTTCTTTCTAACCCCAGCTATTCATCCCTACTTGTTCTCCCCCCGCCCAGCTATTTATCCCTACTTCTCTTTTTCATATTCTTTGTTTTTTTGTGTTTTGTATCAATGTTCATTTTCCTTCTAGAAAATAAAAAGCAAAGCACAGAGACAAAGCTTGCCATGATTATGTGTTATACAAGCTCATAGACAGCTGTATAGATGCAACAACTACACAATAAGTAGAATGTGCTACACCTTTAATATTTTTTATTTTTTATTAGCTAAGCTTAAAATGTCTTTTCTTAATCTCTGTGTGGTGCTACATACCTAATATATGCAGTCACACAACATCTATGTGGCCATAGTAACAAAAAGATTTACATTAAGCCTATGATTAATCCAGCTGAGTTCAGATAAAGATGCCAATATGCTTTTGTCTGTGTGACCTGGGAAGACTTAATATTCATATTTGCTTTGTCCTTATGAAGCAGAGTAACCCACATTTTGCTAGAACCTAAGACGCACTTTAAAGCTTACATAAGACGTATTCAATGTTTGGGCTGCAAATGTCAAATAATTCTGCAGGTTTCAGAATAACTTTAATTAACTATGATACATATAGTGCAATTGTTGTAGGGCATTGCCCTAAAGCAACCTGCTCTTTTGCTTAAAAAAACACTAACCCCCTAACATTACAACCCACCCCGCAACCCCCCAAAATTAAAAAACCTAACTAAAAAAAAACTAAATTACTCATTACCCCAAAAAGGGCATTTGGATGGGCATTGCCCTTAAAAGGGCATTCAGCTCTTTTGCTGCCCAAAAAAATAAAAACCCTAATCTATAAAAAACACCCCCCCAAAAAGAAAACAACTATCACTAACCCCAAAGTTGGTACTCAGTGATGATGATGGGTGGCGCCCCATCATCGTGGGTCCATCTTAATCCATCTTCATCCCACCAGAGGTCCATCATCTAACTTCATCTAGGTTTTGTTGGTAAGGTCAGTGGCAATGGCGGTGGCGACGTTGGCGGTCCACTTCAGACCTTCAACACGGAGGTCCTCTTCATGCGGTCACCAGTCGCACACTGAATAGTGAATGCAAGGTTCAAATTCAAAGCAGCCAACAGAATGAAAGCTTTTTCCTATGATTCTATTGGCTGATTTCAATTTGAAGTCATCATTTACTGTTTTTTTGGAAAAATGCAATGCATGCTGAAAAATGTATTTTTTTTAAAAATGTTTACATTCTTCTGAAAACCAATACGCAATTCCACTGGCTACATACATATGTTCAGCTAGCTCCCAGTAGTGCATTGACTTTAACTGTATGTTTAACCAGGGATAGGCAAGGTGTCAGTACACGGAAACTGGTGTCCGTGACTAGCCCTTGCAGTGTCCACCACCCGTTTTGCGGAGGGGAGGGAGGAGTAGGACAGATGAATGCTGGTCCTCACTCCTCCTTGACCCAAGCGGCGCCACGCTTAGTAGCGGGAAAGTGAGGGAAGAAGCAAGCTGCCTGCAGTCAATTAACCATGAATCGTGACCCGTCCCAATTCCTTGATCTGTGCGGCAGCGTGGTGCTGGTGTCTGTGTGTAGAAGACCGCTGCTTACTCTGACAAACCTTACGTAATGATCATGATGCAATTAACATCAAGGTGGGTGGGTTTGGTCAGGAGCTGCAGACTCTCAATGTAACCAAAAAAAAATTAAAAAGTAATACCACAAGCAAAAAATGGAAAGTAGGGGAAAAAATCCATCAATACCCCACCGATATTAATAATATAGGTAGTATAGATAGTATAAATAGTTATGGGGGGTGCTCAATGTCCAGTAATATGTAAGGCAAATACAGGGAAAATAAAAGGTGGACAAATCTAGAGCACTCAAACAGTATATAATAATAAGTCCATAACATAGGGGCAGGGGAAAACACCTACTCAGGAAAATAAGTAAAACATAACATTTAATAGATACTATTAAAAAAAGTGTAGGGTGCAGTTTATGCATTAAAACGTAGATTAAAAATGGAAAATACTGTATTGAGAACCAGCAACCACAAGACGCCACTTGTTATACCAATTAAATATAGGAACCACACAGACTGATGTGCAAATGTTTGCTAGTGAGCTGCACACAGGAACAATTACCTAGAAAAGAGGATTGACCTCACAACAAATTAATCTAAATACGATGCAGCCACAAAAGCAAGCAAAAGTCTGAGCGGTGACCACTAAAAATCGCTCATATAGAGCTATAATATCAACAATTAGAGGTTGCTGGAATCAGAGGATACGCCTGGTGCGCATTTCGCAGACACACGGCTTTCTCAAAGGCCTTTTCTTATATCACCATGTATACACTACCCTCTCTGGTTTTTGATGTTTTTAATTTGAAATGTACCTTGGTGTCCTTCAATAACGTCTGTACTTTGGAAAATGTCCGCCACAGACTTGATCCATGCCTATCCCTGTGTTTAACCCATTGCAGACCTTAATTATGTGCAAGCAATAATGCAACAATAAAATGCTCCAATACATCAGAGCATTTTATTTTTCACTTTCATGTCCTTTCAGTCTGGCTGCTCCACAAGGACTGAGTAAATATTGTCATTAATGACAATCATGGCAAATTGGAGGCCAGAAACCTTGTGGTTTCTAGTAGACCCCACTGATGTTTAGGCTTAGGGCTCGATTTATCAAAGCCCTACGGCTGCAAGTTCTCACAAGAACTTGCTCGCCATATTTAGCAAGCAGCGGTAACCAGACCACTGCTTCCCTAACCTCTTCGCCACCTTTAAGGTGGCAAAATTCAATCTCTGCGGTCTAGTCCGACCGAGGAGATTGACAACTTCTGCCCGCGTGTGATTGGATGCGCGGGCAGGGGGTGGGATTGCACGCGAGTGTAAAATTGCGCTCGTGTGCAGTGGACAATTCCTGCGGGTAAATTCGCCCCTCCACAGGCAGGCACGTATATGCGCCCCTGTCCACCTCAGCTTTAATAAATCAAGCCCTTAGTGTTACAGTCTGGGTTACACTGAAATTCTATACACCAGGGCAGCCCAAAATACAGCCCACAGGCCACATCCGACACCCAAAGTTTTTTGCGTGACTGAACTTACTTTCTTTGTTATCAAAAAAGTAATTCTGCATTTGTAAAGCATGTGTATTAGTACACCATTTTGTAAATCTAATAGCAGCTGAATCTAATTAATTAATAGTAACTAATGTCTTAGGGTTTTTTTCACTATATTTGAAAATAACTTCTACATACGGTTACAGGTTTGAATGCATAATACAGTAAGCAAGTGATGTAACGTGCAATGCAATGTGAAGTAAAGCAGAAATAAATCACATTTTTTTATGCTATTCAACTGCAAAATTACTTGTCTGCTTTCCCTGCCACCCAGTGAATGACTTTCTGACGTTGCTATAATAGCACAAATACAGGAAATATCCTTTATAAACACTTTTTAATTATGTGGCTTTTGTTTTTGTTCAGTTAAAAAAAGCTTTAATATCCAACACCTGCTTTTCTATTCATGGAAATATAATGGCACAATAAGACATTGTGCAAGAAGCTTTATTACTACTGCTAAAAAAAGTAACATTTTTTGGAATGTTTGCCAAAGATTTCCCACAAATCAGCATCTTTCAAATGAAACAATGCCACTAGATTTAAAAGTATTTAAGACTACCAAAAAATCTAAAAACTGAGGTTGTGGGGCACATAATAGTTTAGTCTTGTTCCTAAAATTATCTTCTTATCTAATTTCAGGAAATGTGATAATGTGTTTTACCAGAGTAATTTTAGGATTTTTGAAACTAAGTCTGCCTCTAGGAGTTTTGGAACAAGACTCCATATTTCCACTGTAAACAAAGTTTGCGGTATGAAAACTGTTGCAACAAGTTTATTTGAAATACTAGACAATTAAGGACCTAATATTTAGTATTACCCTACAATATAAATGGTTATCATAAGAAATAGTTGAAATATGAACATCAGTAAGATAAGAATCTAGTTATTAAACAGCCTCATTTACTTATGTCTGATTAAGTCATATTTTTAGAAGTATAATTGGGTGGAGTATAGAATGAACATGAGAAAACACCTGATATTTTATTGTGAGCACTGACATGGCTGTCAGATAAGTAGTATAATATTTTTTGAGGTAATTATAATCACTCAGAAAAAATTATGTCCTGGGGACTTCCATCATACAAATGTTATTAGATTTCACATTTTGTTGAACTATATGACAGAGAAAAGGATTATTTAATCAGTAATGTGCTTGTGCGTAAAGAACAGATGTGCAATTACCACTACTGTCACGTTTTTAGAAATGGGGCTCTTTCATATTATTTAAATAATTCTATTGCATAACTGAAATGCACAAATTTAGGAACAGTGGCATAAGTTTTTGATTACTACTGTATTTTGCTATAAGGTAGTTTTATATGTGACTAATGGAGTCCCCTTTAGTTTCTAGTGAATTAATCTAATATCTTCCTGTAAAAACTTGCTGCAACATCGCAGTTTGAAAATTTGTAACAGCCCTTGTCAGAGTCACAAGTCAAGAGACTAGCTCCATTATAACCAATAACCCATATCTATTAATGTGGCAACCAGTAACTTCTCTCAGTATAGATCAAGTCCCACTGTCAAGGATAAACTCATTACAAAAAATGCTTACAACACATTACTATTATGATTATTATCCTTTATTTGTATAGCACCTCAAAATTCCGTAGCGCTGGGTACAGAGCTAGGGGTATACAATGATAAGAGTTTGTGATAAGATACAAAAACATAACAGACTATACAGATCTAGTACAGGAGGAAGAGCGCCCTGCTCCGAAGAGCTTACAGTCTACAGGTAGAGGGTGCAGAGACATAAGGTTTGGGGTAGCTTGTCATTAAAATAAAAAAACTCCCAATATAAAAAAAGTATTCTATACTTATGCACAAAAAAAAATTAAAAATGGTTAACGAAAAATAAAACAAAGACAACCTTGTCAGCTTTGAAATAACGAGAATCAATAGTTTACAGAGGAAAAAGAGTCATTATAAATTATACGTTTGTAAAATGTTTAGGTAAAAAACCCGACCACACGTCTAGAATGCCCCAGAATGCTTAGGGCCAGACATTCATTTGGCTCTCTGAGGTTTCAGAGATGGTTCTAACAGTGAAACTACTTTATCATAAAACAGACATACAAGTATCCTACAAACATTAATTGTGTAGTGGCTGTAATTATTGTTTTTTTCACATTGGAAGCACTTTACACAACTATAGGGTCCATCCTATTAAATGTTTTTTATACAACATTCACCATTGACATCTATGGGTATTTTTGTAGATAAATAATTTGATAAACTTTTCTAAAGGATTGTGATCGACCCTCTATGTTACCACTAATAATACACTGGTTATGATAGGTGAAGCCGTGTTCAATGAATTGCATACATGATTTTACCTTACAAACTAGGCCACATGACAGCCTAACACTTCTATAATCTAGTCCATTATCTATTGGCCAGCTTTTTGTTTTTAGTTTTGTTTCAAAGTTACCAGCAGCTACATAAAATAATGAAATAAAAACTTGCTATAATGGGGCATATTTATCAAGCTGCTCCATAACTTGTCCGCCTGCTCTGAGGCGGCGGACAGAAATCAACCCCATTGAATAAAATCAGGTTGATTGACACCCCCTGCTAGCGACCAATTGGTCGTGAATCTGCAGGGGGCGGCATTGCACCAGCAGTTCACAAGAACTGCTGGTGCAAAGATAAAACTTTTTAATAATATATATTCCCCCAAAAAGTAATTTATTCCTTACAATTATGTATTGTCTTAAGAATGTTTAAGGCATTACACCAATAACAATTGTAATTCTGAGGCACATCTGTGTGTAGATATTATAATTTATGTACAATGTTTACATATATATGTATAATATGCGCATGTGCCTATCACTGTCCAGAAGCTAAGCTACCACTGCACGGTACCACGCAGTAGCATCAATGTATTAGGCAGCGGATGCTGATTTTGAGTCCTTGCGGGGCAGGCTCACATGTAAGCCTTCTTTCTGCAATGTAATTTTCACAGCCCAAATATGTTTGTTGCGGATGATTGACAAGCAAGTGCATGTGCAATGGTATTTTCAGGCAGCACACATTGTGTATTGTAAAGGCAGACTATTGGCTTTAACTTAGTAATCAGAATGGCAAAAGAGCCTGTCAGTTATATATATATATATATATATATATATATATATATATATATATATAACACACAGAGAAAACCCAGCATTCACTTACAAGCTCTCAGCTAAGATTTAAAAGCAAAAATGCAAAGGTTAGTTACCGCATCTGGCCAAATGGGACAAGCCCAGGTATACAAAACACGGAAGGGAACTGCACTCTCATACCGGACCGGGTACACATCCTATGACCCTGCAACATGCTCAGCCCTGGGTGCCACTAGCACTCACAGGAAGCTGTGCTGTCCCCAGAGTCACAGGCAGTTAACCCCAGCCAGGTCTGGGTGCAAGAACCATAGGGAAAATTACAAAACAAATTAATACAACAAACAGAGAAAACCCAGCACTCACTTACAAGCTCTCAGCTAAGATTTAAAAGCAAAAATGGAAAGGTTAGTTAGCGCATCTGGCCAAATGGGACAAGCTCAGGTACCTCGTCAAGGTCCTTTCCAATACCTGGGACCCTAAAACAGCCACATAATGCAAGCTTTCAAATCCAAACAAACTGGGAACAAGGGAAGGGTGCACAGGCATATGTAATCACCCTAGACATATACAAAACACGGAAGGGAACTGCACTCTCATACCGGACCGGGTACACATCCCATAACCCTGCAACATGCTCAGCCCTGGGTGCCACTGGCACTCACAGGAAGCCGTGCTGTCCCCAGAGCCTTGGTTTTAATTTCAAAGAGCATTATTTTTTACATCACTAAATAAAATTAAAAATCAGTTATATATATACATATATATATATTTATATATATATATACAGTATATATATATATACAGGGAGTGCAGAATTATTAGGCAAATTAGTATTTTGACCACATCATCCTCTTTATGCATGTTGTCTTACTCCAAGCTGTATAGGCTCGAAAGCCTACTACCAATTAAGCATATTAGGTGATGTGCATCTCTGTAATGAGAAGGGGTGTGGTCTAATGACATCAACACCCTATATCAGGTGTGCATAATTATTAGGCAACTTCCTTTCCTTTGGCAAAATGGGTCAAAAGAAGGACTTGACAAGCTCAGAAAAGTCAAAAATAGTGAGATATCTTGCAGAGGGATGCAGCACTCTTAAAATTGCAAAGCTTCTGAAGCGTGATCATCGAACAATCAAGCGTTTCATTCAAAATAGTCAACAGGGTCGCAAGAAGCGTGTGGAAAAACCAAGGCGCAAAATAACTGCCCATGAACTGAGAAAAGTCAAGCGTGCAGCTGCCAAGATGCCACTTGCCACCAGTTTGGCCATATTTCAGAGCTGCAACATCACTGGAGTGCCCAAAAGCACAAGGTGTGCAATACTCAGAGACATGGCCAAGGTAAGAATGGCTGAAAGACGACCACCACTGAACAAGACACACAAGCTGAAACGTCAAGACTGGGCCAAGAAATATCTCAAGACTGATTTTTCTAAGGTTTTATGGACTGATGAAATGAGAGTGAGTCTTGATGGGCCAGATGGATGGGCCCGTGGCTGGATTGGTAAAGGGCAGAGAGCTCCAGTCCGACTCAGACGCCAGCAAGGTGGAGGTGGAGTACTGGTTTGGGCTGGTATCATCAAAGATGAGCTTGTGGGGCCTTTTTGGGTTGAGGATGGAGTCAAGCTCAACTCCCAGTCCTACTGCCAGTTTCTGGAAGACACCTTCTTCAAGCAGTGGTACAGGAAGAATTCTGCATCCTTCAAGAAAAACATGATTTTCATGCAGGACAATGCTCCATCACACGCGTCCAAGTACTCCACAGCGTGGCTGGCAAGAAAGGGTATAAAAGAAGAAAATCTAATGACATGGCCTCCTTGTTATATATATATATATATTTATTTGTGAATGTTGAGATGTTATATTGGTTTCACTGGTAAAAATAAATAATTGAAATGGGTATATATTTGTTTTTTTTTAAGTTGCCTAATAATTATGCACAGTAATAGTCACCTGCACACACAGATATCCCCCTAAAATAGCTATAACTAAAAACAAACTAAAAACTACTTCCAAAACTATTCAGCTTTGATATTAATGAGTTTTTTGGGTTCATTGAGAACATGGTTGTTGTTCAATAATAAAATTAATCCTCAAAAATACAACTTGCCTAATAATTCTGCACTCCCTGTATATATAATATATATATATATATATATATATATATATATATATATATATATATATATATATAAAACTGATTTTTAATTTTATTTAGTGATGTAAAAAATAATGCTCTTTGAAATTAAAACCAAGGCTGTCATTTTGAATAATAAAGCAATAACGGAATTATTCTTGTGTGTTTTCTCCAGTTTATGTGAACTTTATATGCCCCTCATATTACACACTTTCATGCTTTGTGTGTATTTCTGTGGATTTAAAGAAAACACTTAGTACAAACAAATTATTTGTTTTTGTTTTAAATCCAATTGTCCTCCAGCGTCTATCTTACATTTATTTGCATATATATGAGTTAATTTAAATGAAATTGAATGTATATGATGACAAATCAGAATTAATCTCACTAGATATTGTTTGTACAGTTTAAATGTCAAAACAATATACTATTTTGATTGGAGTGCGCTAGCTGTTATTTCCTTTCTTTTTTACAGGAAAAATAATCAGATAAAATAATCATACAAGTTCTGCTGAAGCAGTTATATATCATAGATTTAAAATGTGGCTTGAGACATGTCTGAGTTTTTATTACCAAATTATTTATTATACTGGTAATCAGCAAACTGCTTATTTGCAGTTGGTGTTAGTAAATATTATTCAATGTATCTTTGTCAATTTAACATCTTTCCAAGTATCCTTAAGTATATACTAATTATTATTATTAATTATTATTAATTTATGCACAGCCAGCATACTCAGCAGCAAAGCTTTAGACCGTTATAAAATCAAAGTAACTTTTATAAAAGCATAAGGGGATCCAGGTTGCTGGATAATATAGATAGAAACCTCTTATAAAGAGTTTAAACTGTAAGACTGGCATTTATGTGGAAGGATCCAATGAACCGGACAACACAAACACTACACAGTAAATGTGTAACAGTCTTTTCTTAACGTGTTAATAAATTAATAGCTCACTTACTAAGGCCTAGATTTACAAGCAGTGTTTAAAAATGGTAGTGCTATGATGCGCTAACATCGCTAATGCGCAATCCACTGCACTCCAATTTTTACTTCAATATTACAAGTTGAAAGTAAAATGTTAACGCTCAAGTGAATGCCACAGGCGCGCTAACATATGGAGGTCTGATATCAGCCATCCTAAATCCCTCACCTAATAGACTTCTATGTTCAGATGCAAAATATACCTTATTCTGAAATCCATACTGTTTCGAAATCCCAACCTTTTCTGTTCCCAAGCAGTTTGGATAAACCACAATTGATCATTTATCCAGAGTTAAATATCTATATCTATCTATCTATCATCTATCTATCTATCTATCCGTGTGTGTGTTACATATGAGTATGTATGTGTACATGTGTGTGAGTAAATTTGTATGCATACATGCAACCCCAATTCCAAAAAAGTTGGGACAGAATGGAAAATGCAAAAAAAAAGAGTAATTTGATAATTCAATTCACCCTGTACTATATTGAAAACACATTATTAACACATTATTTGATGTTTTACTTTGTGAATTTAATGTATTTTTGAAAATATACACTCATTTCAAATCTGATGACTGCAACACACTCCAAAAAAGTTGGGACAGCCGACTGTTTACCACTGAGTAACTTCACCTTTTCTTTGACTAACACTTATTAAGCGTTTGGGCACTGAAGACACTATTTGTTTAAGTTTAGCAAGAGTAATTTTTTACCCATTTATCCATTATGCATGTCTTTAGCTGCGCAACTGTACGGGACGTTCTTAGCCTTTTTTTTTTTTCTTCTTTTTTTTATTGAGGTTATGCAAAGTATACAAACTTCAATGGTTGTCATATAACAATAATGACACTCTTTCCAGATTAACAATATTTATCGGCATATTCAAAGAAAGCAACAACTGTGAACAATAAAGGTAAACACTTCAAACCTCAATTTTTTTATAGTGTGTTCTATGTTAACTTCCTCCAGGAGCACTAGATGTCACTTTTGGACCTAACTACACGCATATAGTAACAAGGAGGTAAACTGGTATGTAAATTGGTCACTTTTGTACCAAAATATGTTGACATAATACACAGTAACTGACTCACTATATAGATAAATAGATATGGTAGGTGCAAGTGTGTTTATTGATAGTGGGAACCATCTGTATTAACCTTAACAAACTACCTTATCATAGAAGGTGCTATACAATATAAAAGTAACTCCTAAGGGAGACGTAATATACCGTGAAGGGCATGGGATAGGGTCTACTTAATAAGCCGAAATTTAAATGCATATGATGAGATATGTCTGCTATAGCTCCGGAGTTGTACATTCAAGCTCTAAGGGTTGGAGTAATAAAGAAATCTGTGTAATGGATATGCCAGTCTATGAGTGATTACTTACAGTCAGTAACACAGGTGGTCCCCGAGTGAAAGATTAAGAAATAGCCACCTCGGCCTCAGGCGGTACAACAGCAGAAGATCATTAATATGGGTATAAATCATTGTGATCTAATTCAACCCTCTTAAACTATATAAGGAGTCTATAGTTGGCACTCTGAGATTTACTTCTATATGTAGCTAGGACTTTAAATGTTCTTCGGCCCTCGTGAGATATCACTATGTCTGACAACTCTATCTACCACTTCTGGAAGTAGACTTAGAACTCTACTCACATGATATAGGCATAACATTTGTAGAAATAGACCTTGAGGTTGGTAGCATACTTAGTTTGTGTCAACTTATTGGCATAAATATAATTTATAAACATTAAGCATGTGATTAATAGCTTGGGTATAATATGTCAACCTATCAGTGATTGGTATAAACTAAATTTCTAACTATCTTACGGTTAGATTAAGAGTTTTGCGTTATGAGTAAAAAAGCAGTGTTAAGGATCATAACGCTGCTTTTTCACTACCGCTGCTATTACGAGTCTTGTAGGTACAGCTGCACTGCACACTTTTTTGGCCGTACCGCAAATTAAGTCTTTTTTCAATGGGACTTCCATTGCGCCGATATTATAAGCTTTTATTTGTAGGCCAAAAAGTGAGCAGTACAGCCTATCCCTCAAGATTCGTAACGCATTCTAAAGTCAGTAGTTATGAGTTTTACACTACAAAGCTGTAGCATAAAACTCATAACTAAAGTATTAAAAAGTACACTAACACCCATAAACTACCTATTAACCCCTAAACCGAGGCCCTCCCACATCGCAAACACTACATCTTTTTTCTGCCGCTCCCGACATCGCCGCCACTAAAATTAACATATTAACCCATAAACCGCCGCACTCCTGCATCGCAAACACTAGTTAAATATTATTAACCCTTAATCTTCTGCCGCTAGCATCGCCGCCACCTATCTACATTTATTAACCCCTAATCTGCCGCCCCCAACGTCACCGCCACTATACTAAATTTATTAACCCCTAAGCCTAAGTCTAACCCTCACCCTAACAACCCCTAACTTAAATATAATTCAAATAAATCTAAATAAAAATTCCTAACATTACCTAAATAATTCCTATTTAAAACTAAATACTTACCTATAAAATAAACCCTAAGCTAGCTACAATATAACTAATAGTTACATTGCATCTAGCTTAGGGTTTATTTTTATTTTACAGGCAAGTTTGTATTTATTTTAACTAGGTAGAATAGTTACTAAATAGTTATTAACTATTTACTAACTACCTAGCTAAAATAAATACAAATTTACCTGTAAAATAAAACCTAACCTTAGTTACACTAACACCTAACATTACACAACAATTAAATAAAATTACCTAAATTACAAAACCCCCCCCCCACTAAATTACAAAAAATAAAAAACAAATTATCAGATATTTAAACTAATTACACCTAATCTAATAGCCTTATCAAAATAAAAAAAGCCTCCCAAAATAAAAAAAAACCCCTAGACTAAACTAAACTAAACTACCAATAGCCCTTAAAAGGGCCTTTTGCAGGGCATTGCCCCAAAGAAATCAGCTCTTTTACCTGTAAAAAAAAATATAAACAACTCCCCCAACAGTAAAACCCACCACCCACACAACCAACCCCCCAAATAAAATCCTAACTAAAAAAACCTAAGCTCCCCATTGCCCTCAAAAGGGCATTTGGATGGGCATTGCCCTTAAAAGGGCATTTAGCTCTATTGCTGCCCAAACCCTAACCTAAAAATAAAACCCATCCAATAAACCCTTAAAAAAACCTAACACTAACCCCTGAAGATCCACTTACAGTTTTGAAGAGCCGACATCCATCCTCAACAAAGCCGGGAGAAGTCCTCAACGAAGTGGCAAGAAGTCCTCAACGAAGCCGGGAGAAGTCTTCATCCAAGCCGGCAGAAGTGGTCCTCCAGACGGGCAGAAGTCTTCATCCAGATGGCATCTTCTATCTTCATCCATCCGGCACAGAGACGGTCCATCTTCAAGACATCAGCGGAGCATCCTCTTCTTACGATGACTCCCAATGAATGAAGGTTCCTTTAAATGACGTCATCCAAGATGGCGTCTCTTAGATTCCGATTAGCTGATAGAATTATATTGATTGAAAAAATCCTATTGACTGATGCAATCAGCCAATAGGATTGAACTTCAATCCTATTCGCTGATTCAATCAAAAAGGCCCTTTTAAGGGCTATTGGCAGTTTAGTTTAGGCTACTGTTTTTTTTTTTTTTTTTTTTTATTTTGATAGGGCTATTCGATTAGGTGTAATTAGTTTAAATATCTTGTAATTTGTTTTTTATTTTGTGTAATTTAGTGTTTTTTTTTTGTAATTTAGGTATTTGTATTTAATTTAGTTAATTGTATTTAATTTAGGTAATTTATTTAATTGTAGTGTAAGGTTAGGTGGTAGTGTAAGACAGGTTAGGTTTTATTTTACAGGTAAATTTGTATTTATTTTAGCTAGGTAGTTAGTAAATAGTTAATAACTATTTAGTAACTATTCTACCTAGCTAAAATAAATACAAACTTACCTGTAAAATAAAAATAAACCCTAAGCTAGATACAATGTAACTTTTAGTTATATTGTAGCTAGCTTAGGGTTTATTTATAGGTAAGTATTTAGTTTTAAATAGGAATTATTTAGTTATTAATAGTAGGTTTTCTTTAAATTTATTTTAATTATATTTAAGTTAGTGGGTGTTAGGGTTAGGGTTAGACTTAGGTTTAGAGGTTAATAACTTTAGTATAGTGGCGGCGACATTGGGGGCGGCAGTTTAGGGGTTAATAAATGTAATAATATTTAAATAGTGTTTGAGATGCGGGAGTGTGGAGATTTAGGGGTTAATATGTTTATTATAGTGGCGGCGATATCCGGAGCAGCAGATTAGGGGTTAATAAGTATAATGTAGTGTCGGCGATGTCCGGAGCAGCAGATTAGGGGTTAATAAGTATAATGTAGTGTCGGCGATGTCGGGGGCGGCAGATTAGGGGTTAATAAGTATAATGTAGGTTTCGGCAATGTCGGGGGCAGCAGATTAGGGGTTAATAAGTATAATGTAGGTGTCGGCGATGTCGGGGGCGGCAGATTAGGTGTTAATAAGTGTAAGATTAGGGGTGTTTAGACTCGGGGTTCATGTTAGGGTGTTAGGTGTAAACATAAATTTCGTTTCCCCATAGGAATCAATGGGGCTGCATTACGGAGCTTTACGCTGCTTTATTGAAGGTGTTAGGCTTTTTTCAGCCGGCTCTCCCCATTGATGTCTATGGGGAAATCGTGCACAAGCACGTACAACCAGCTCACCGCTGACTTAAGCAGCGCTGGTATTGGAGTGCGGTATGGAGCACAATTTTGCTCTTCGTTCACTTCTTGTCTAATAACGCCGTGTTTATAAAAACCTGTAATACCAGCGCTGTAGGTAAGTGAGCGGTGACATTAACTTGCAAGTTAGCACCGCACCCCTCATAACGCAAAACTCGTAATCTAGCCGTTAGATAGTATAAAGCCTGCTGGATATAGATGTCTCAAATGGAGTTGTTGAGTAATAAGATAATAACAGCCTTTGGTGGAGTTAACTTGGCAGCAAGCAAATATGAAATATATATAGACATGAGAGTTTGGCTGTAAAAAATAGTAGGTATATAGTTTTTAAAAAAAACTGTTGTAGTATAGGGGTTAATGTGTGCAGGGATATTAAATTCTGCAGGTGTGAGGTATGTGCATATTCAAGCTAATAATAGATATACAAATTCATAGTCCTTAAAAAGATATCAGTTGATTGGTGTTAGTAGTTTTCAGACATCAACTAAATCTCAGACACCTATCTTCAAGAAGTCGATAGTCCAGTGGTCTGTCTCTATACCCCATGATATGGTCCGGTTTTGCTTCCCTGCTATGGATCTGTGAGTCTCAACACCAGTACCGCATGTGGGAACACATACCTCTGTCATGTTTATAGCAGCTGCCTCATTTATTCCCAGACCAGGCCGGTTTGTGTTGGAAGTGCAAGTGGCTCCGTGCGGCAGGCTAGGTCTCCAGAGATCTCTGGACCACCAATGGAAGAGCACAGGTAGGTGAAGTTTTTTTATGGACCGGATTCACTGAGGTCTGCTCTGTAGCCGAGGGGGCAGCCTCCTAACATGCCAACCCAACCAAGCTGAGACAAAGGCTCCATTTGCTAGCTCTCTGAGCATGTTCAGCTGATGCCTGATGTACCTCAATCTGAAGCTTCACGTTAAGGACAGTGTCACACAGATCCCTCTCTAGTTTTCGGAAGTGATCTAGTATGAGTCAGTGCATCCTTGTTTCCCATCTAGCCAAAGCCTCCATTTGCTCTCTATGAGTTAGGTATAATTACTATAATAAGATTGTCTTTTGGAGTAGCGCCTTGGTGTGAGTGATGATTCCCCCTTAGAGGAGTTAAAAGCAGTCTAAGCATGACTGCAATACCCCATGTATGGGGGGGAGGTTTAATCCTTGTGGTAAGGCTGCCGCCTGCGGTTCCAACCGGCGGGTTAAAGAGATCATACTCAGAGCCACAGATATTGTGACCTAACATGGCCACTGCCTAGACACGCCCACTTCTTAGCCTTATTTTTTGCTTCATAATGCGCCATACATTCTCAGTCGGAGACAGGTCAGGACCGCAGGCGTGTCATGGTAGCACCCATACTCTCTGCTTAAGCAGCCATGCTCTTGTAATCCGGGCAGAATGTGCTGGAAAATGCATGAACTTCCCTGGAAAAGATGACATCTGAATGTCAGCATCTTTTGCTCCAAAATGTATACATATATTTCTGCATTTATGGTGCCCTCACAGATGTGCAAGTTACCCATGCCATGGGCACTGACACCCCCCATACCATAACAGATGCTGGCTTTTGATCCTGATGCTGATAACAGCTTGGATGGAACACAATAGCTGTTTTTTTAAAAAACGTTTTGAAATGTTGACTCGTCGGACCACAAAACACCATTCCACTGTGCTACTGTCCATCTCAGATGAGACTGAGCTTAGAGAAGTTGTCGGCGCTTCTGGACAGTGTTCATGTATGGCTTCTGCTTTGCATAGTAAAGCCTTAACTTGCATCTGTGGAAGCAGCAGCGAATGGTTTACCAAAGTATTCCCGACTCCATGTCAGGATATCTATTACAGACTCATGACCGTTTTCAGCCCTACCCTTTGCTCACCAAGATTTGACCGCATTACTTTAATATTTTAATTATATTGTGCACTGTAGAAGGTGAAATGACCAAAATCCTACTGATTTGTCTTTGGGGAATGTTGTTATCAAAGTGTTGGATTTTTCACTGACGCATCTGTTAGCAGACTGGCGAGCCTTAACCCAAATTTGCTCTTGAAGGACTAGGCCTTTTTGGAGGCTCCTTATATACTATGATTACACCATTGCCTCATCTGTTTCACATCACCTTCTTATTTCAACTTGTCACATTGCTATTAGTACAAAATTGTCCCTGTTCCAAACATTTTTGGAACGTGCTGCAGTCATTAGATTTGAAATGAGAGTATATTTTCAAAAATACAGTAAATTCACAAAGTAAAACATTAAATAATGTGTTTTCAATATAGTACAGGGTGAATTGAATTTTCAAATGACACAAATAAATATTATTGTTTTACATCCATCTGAGTTCACTTCTATCACTCCAGTTGGAGTTTCCCTAATGCATTTGAATCTAGAGCTTGATGTGAAGCTCTAGAGTATGTGAGTATATTACTTACATGTTATTTTACCCTGTAATTTTACAGGACTTCACTATTTGCAACACTTGTCTTTTTCCTTGAGGTACAATCCCTGGAATCTGTTTGCAGCATTTGTCTGTTTTCTTTGAGGTGCAATCCCTGGGATCACTTATTACACTTGGAATTGGGACTGAGTCTCATACTGATCACTTATTGGACATATCCTTGAAGCACTAGAATAGAATGTAGGGTTGCTGAGTGAAGGTTAGGAGAATGTCTGGCAATGTTGGACGGTCTGTAAGGAGAGAAAAAAGCTTGGATTTTCTAGATCTCTCCTCGGTTTTTACTATAATTTGGTTGTATTTTTGCAGCATGCGTGGTGCATTGCTATGATGCAGTAATTATCCTTAATCAGTTTATATCATATCAGCTGCATGCGGTTGTAGATTGATTATCTCTACAGTATATAAGAGAACCAATTAGTGTGGGGAGTTTTGAGAAAGGTGGGATGGACGTTGCTAGGAAACCTGAGGCCTGGCGTCTGTGACACTGCAAATTCTGGCCTCATTTCTGGAATTATTGAGACCCAAGGGTTGCTGGATTAGTGGATTAGTAGCTGGAAAGAATGTAATTTTTCTTTTGCACTCAAAGTGTCACAGCAGCATGACAAATATACACTAGCTGTAGGTTTCGGGAGTAACCTATAAAACTAAAGAACATAGTGAAAGCAAACCCCACAATTAAATGGATGGTAAACCTAGTAAAAATGTGTCATAATATATACTTAACCAAGTACTAAGTTTTATCCGATACCCTACTGCAGAATTAACTTCTTAATTCAAACCGCCCCAACTGCTGAAACCTTTTTTGTCTTATTAGGGTTAGTGTGAAAAGCGTCACCTCTGTTACTGAGATAAGCATGTGAGTGCGCTTGCAGAGCCAGTTTTTTTTCTTTTGTGATTCAGATAGAGCATGCTATTTTAAGCAACTTTCTAATTTACTCCTATTATAATTGTTTTTCGTTCTCTAGGGCAGAGCTTTCCAAACTTTTCATGTTGGCGACACACTTTGTAGACCTACATCATTTCGCGACACAGTAATTCAGTTGTACTGGCAAACAGGAGGTTAAACTAACTTGTTTTAAGAGATACGGACACATACATAAATTATATTTACAAGTAACAGTAAGTATGTGAAAGAATTAAAAAAAAGTTTAATAACACCAATAGCTACTTACTATTTTAATGGGATGCATGAGGTTGATGGGATGAACACAATTTCTGAATATTTGGTGGAATATTAAAGACACTTGCATTTCATCATGAAGCATTTTTAAGCTTCCACTTCCTATCCATATATCAAAAGCAGGAGCAGCAATGCACTACTGTGAGCTAGCTGCAAAAAACAACCCTTTGACTTCTGACTTCAGCTCAGCGTTTAAGTTGCCGCCCTCAGAGCTCGGCGAGTCCGATTGACTACTGCCTGTGCTGCAAACACACTGCTGTCGCAATCACTGACTACACGTGCAATCACAAGCCAATTAAGGAGACTACACGTGCAGTCAGGAGCCAATGTGCCGCCAATCGGAATAGTTTCCGTTCCCACTGAGCTGCACCAATAGGTTAAGATGATCTGTGACCCCCCTAGGTATCAATCACGTGTCAACCATGTGATATGCATAGCAGGCAGGCGGAAAGTCAGAAACAAAAAAAACTAAAATGTAAAAATTAAATTTAAAAAAATTTGTGCTGAAGCAGGGACACACCTGCACACTGCTGCCGACACACTAGTGTGTCCCGACACACAGTTTGGAAAGCACTGCTCTAGGGTATCTTCATTTGAAAAGCAGCAATGTAAGCTTAGGAGCCGGCCCATTTTTGGTTCAGCACATGGGTAGCGCTTGCTGATTGGTGGCTAAATGTATATTTTATAAGCATAGTACTGAGGGTATTCCCCACCCCCCTCCATTCATGGGTGCTGCCATTTTGGAACCTAGGTTACACTGCAGGTACCTGAAGGAGATTTGCTGCACATATACAAACAGGTCAGCACTGGAATGCAGTGAAAGCTAAATTACAACATGGCAGCACCCATGACTAGAGGGGGACGGGGAATACTCTTAATACTATGTTAAAAAGTGCATTTAGTGTTAAATGTCCCTTTAATGTGTTCCAAATAACTTTTTATACTTACTGCAGATTATCAAATCTATGGAAAATTGTTCCTTCATATTTATTTTCAGATTTGAAATATCTGTTTTTGCTCAATAAAACCACCACCTATTGTTCTCAAGTATGTCATTTAAATGGACGGGACCTGCAAACATGATCATTTGTTCTTTTTTTTAAAATGGGCTCCATTTATCAAAGCTTCAATTTTGAATTCATCTAATCTCCGCATCATTTTAGATGCATTTCACTTTCCAAAGGGATTCAGCTGTCAAGTGTCTCAAAATGCTGCTCATATTGTCATGATCAAATCTTAATTGCCAAGGTTCGATTTCATTAATCTCTGCGCGTATTTTGAGTGTAGCGATCGTCAGTCCGCCAAATTTCTAAACTATCAACCACGTCAAACATAGCCACGGACATGATCTTAGAGCTTGCAAAAACCATAGAAAACAATGGGGAATAAAATGCTACCTTAAAGTAAACAATGGGAGTGTCAACTATAAAAAGTCTATGATCAACCTTCTTTTTTCATACTCTTCTTGAACATACAGCTGTGTGCATGCTCTTGTGTGGTGCTCTTTAAAACATGAATATATTAATGCTCATGTTTAGCTTAATTGATTAATTAATAATTTATCGACAATTTATTTCGATGCTCATTTAATCTCGCTCAATAATGTTGTACATTACTGTAACCATTTCAGAATGCTATGTTTTATAAATAGAGCACAGATTCCACTTTACATGACTTTTTTGGTGCCATTAAAATTTTAAAGCGAAAAACAAATGCATTTTACATACCATATAGAAAATATTAACAAACACTACAAGAAAAGGTGGCTGCTATTGCTTAGCAATATGGATCATGTGGTTTAAATTCACTTAATTTAGAATGTAAGCTTAACCCCTTAGTGACCAGAGCACTTTTCCATTTGTTGACCCTTTGGGACCAAGGCTATTTTTACATTTCTGCGGTGTTTGTGTTTAGCTGTAATTTTCCTCTTAATCATTTACGGTACCCACACATATTATATACCGTTTTTCTCGCCATTAAATGGACATTCTAAAGATACCATTATTTTCATCATATCTTATAATTTACTATTAAAAAAATATAAAATATGAGGAAAAAATGGAAAAAAAACTATTTTTTCAAACTTTGACCCCCAAAATCTGTTACACATCTACAACCACCAAAAAACACCCATGCTAAATAGTTTCTAAATTTTGTCCTGAGTTTAGAAATACCCAATGTTTACATGTTCTTTGCTTTTTTTTCAAGTTATAGCGCACTAAATAAAAGTAGCACTTTGCTATTTCCAAACCACTTTTTTTCAAAATTAGCGCTAGTTACATTGGGACACTGATATCTGTCAGGAATCCCTGAATATAACATGTATATAGTTTTTTTTAAAAGACATCCCAAAGTATTGATCTAGGCCCATTTTGGTATATTTCATGCCACCATTTCACCGCCAAATGCGATCAAATAAAAAAAAATGTTCACTTTTTCACAAATTTTTTCACAAACTTTAGGTTTCTCACTGAAATTATTTACAAACAGCTTGTGCAATTATTGCACAAATGGTTTTAAATGCTTCTCTGGGATCCCCTTTGTTCAGAAATAGCAGACATATATGGCTTTTACGTTGCTTTTTGGTAATTAGAAGGCCACTAAATGCCACTGCCCACCACACGTGTATTATGCGCAGCAGTGAAGGGGTTAATTAGGGAGCATGTAGGGAGCTTGTAGGGTTAATTTTAGCTTTAGTGTAGTGTAGTAAACAACCCCAAGTATTGATCTAGGCCCATTTTGGTATATTTCATGCCACCATTTCACCGTCAAATGCGATCAAATTAAAAAAAACTTTAAATATTTCACTAGATCCATCCCCCCTCCTCCACCAATGACTGCCCACCCGCCTCCCTGGATGAGCTCCCACCCACCAACGATAACGGCCATCGATAGCCGATGCAGAGAGGGCCACAGAGTGGCTCTCTCTGCATCGGATGGCTAAAAACTGTTATTGCAGGATGCCTCAATATTGAGGCATCACTGCAATAACATGAAAGCAGTTGGAAGCTATCAGGATCGCTTCAACTGCTTTCAAAGACCAACGACATATGGGGTACGTCCTTGGTCATTAACTGCATTTTTTTGCAGGACGTACCCCATACGTCGTTGGTCGTTAAGGGGTTAATAACTTAGCAGTCCGCAGTAACTCGCGTCTTTTAAATTAAGTGAAGTCCACAAGTTGACACTTTGAGAAGAGTCTCATAGCAAGTAGTTATTGAAATGCTAATCAATGCTGGGGGAATTCAATGAGCAAAACTAGCTATTTCAGATACAAAAATATCTTTATCTTTACCACTCCCCACAGAGAGGTTCTTGTGTATACTTCATTTGAATGATGATGGCCGCAAATATCTATCTCCTACATGTTATAAGCTTATCAGAGAAAGGTCTTTCTGCATGTGGGTTTTTTCTTTAAGCCAGCTGTCAGCGTAGACTGTGCGGCTGGTGCAGTGGCACTTCGGTGTGACTCCTTATTCGAAATGGTGCCCAAGGAAATTTATCTGGAAGAAATGCAAGATCGCTTAAAACTGATCTTTGTAGCAAATTATTTTATTTGTGAATTATGGACATTATTTGGTTAAATGCAAATAATGCAGCCTTATCTGTACTTGCTGGAAGAGCCTTATTATTAAAATCTAAGAGTAGACTTTTATAATTTCCTTTCCAAGGGAAGATTCATTTTGGTTTTGGCTTAGCTGCAATTATTGATCTAGTAACTGGTGCTTTCTTACCTCATAGGAATGTTAAGCTTCCTGACAATGAAGGGGGCGTCTGACATACTAAATTGGGTAAAAGAAAATCACTGCATAATTTCAGCCATTCACATTATGGGAGTCAACAATTGGGAAGTGCACTTTCTGAGTTGTCAGATTTTTTATTCAGGGGATTGGTCCCTCAACCCAGAAGTGTTTAATCAGATTATGAATCGTTAGTGGTTACCAGACTACTAGATATGATGGCATCTTGTCTGAATCACAAGCTTCCCAAAAACTGTGCCACGACAAGAGATCCTCAAGCAGATCTCATAGATGCCCCAGTAGTGCCATGGTCCTATCATCTCATGTTTCCTTCATTTGTTCTGCTTCCCACGGATCATGCTTGAGAAATCTTCAGTAATACAAATTTCTTCAGCTTGGCCAGAACCTGGTTTGCGGACCAGATTCAGATGTGCAGCTCACCTTGGTCTCTTCCATTTCTTCACAAGGTCCTTTCTTACATACAGATCTTAAATCACTAAATTATACAGCTTGGAAATTGAACATTTAGTTCTATGTCAGATTTGGTTATCATCACAAAAGGATTTATAAGAGTTTGGATTTCCACTGGCGCTTATAAATTAAGCTAGGATTTATGCTACCATTATATGTGTAACTTATCTAAGTGAGATATTATAAGTGATCCTGATTTGTATCAGGTGAAAAAACAATAGTATCTAAGTGTCTCAGACAACGGATATTTAGGATTTAAGTCCTATGTGTTGACTGGTATGAAATATTGTCTTAATGTTTTATAAAAAATAATATTACTAAATCTGTAATTACAGATGAAGTGGAAAGTGTTCGTGAATAGGTTATGAGGAGTAAATAAGTGTTAGTGAAGCTAGTGACGATCCAATTAATCAGTGATTAGAAATGGATATAACTATATCCAAAAAATAAAGAAAGATGTAGAAGTGTTAAAACTATTTTATTAAACTAAATTTACTGTCAACAATAAAACTTTAGGATTAACTAAAAGATATATGGCAAATAAAACAAATAAAAGCAAATAAAACAAGGGACGTCTCCCTATGAACTTTTTTCAGTAAGTCGAGTGACTTGACAGTCTATGGTCTCTGAATATAACTTGATAAACAAAAAATGCCACCTTGGGATTAAAGCAAGCTGTAAGGTACCTTACAAATGTCTGTTGGGAATCGTGTAAGTGCCGATGTTCTGTGAGCTTCCTTCTCAGTTTTGTTCCTTTGCGGCTTAACGTGAGATAACAAACAAGCCTCCGTTCCTGATTGGTGGTTAGGGGTCACACCTCTCTTAGGATAGGCTGTGACTGTGCACGCTGGATGTTTAGCGTGTTCAGATGTAAGTGATCTTTTTCAAGATGTTTGAACTGCAGCTGTAAAAAACTTTTTTCTTCTGCACTTTGGTGTGCGGTGTTGGGGATCCACTGTTAGAAAGAAAAGCTGTGCTCCACTTTCTCGCTGATCAGATCCTTGGTCCTCCTTGTGGTTTTGGCTCCTAAATCATGAAAATTAGAGAGTACACTTGAGGGGCTGGATCGCAGCTTTTTGGAGTTTGTAAGACTTTCTTTAAACGTGGTTGTAGAAAAGTGGTAGTAGAAAAGTCTGGAGTAAAATCTACGCGTTTCACCCTCTGGGGGCTTTATCAAGATACTCCAGACAGGTTGAGTGCTTCCTTATAAAGGTGTTTCTTGTGATCTTATTGGTTAGGTAATTAAGGTAGGTTCCATGGAGGCACACCTTCTTAGGTTTAAGGTGGAATTGCAGGTTAACAGTTTTTTGTATATAAAGGTGGTAATAAGGTTCACTTTATGCTTTTCACTCAACTTTTGACAAAATTAGATATTCATTTATGGAATCTTATACACATAATAAATTAACTATTATCTCATAAGATATTATTATAACAGGGAACACAATAATGTGAGTTTATAAAAAATAGGCAATTTGGACTTTCTATCTAAAAAAGTTACATTAGAAATAATCCCTTATGTTGTGAGGTGTTGCACATAACGTTAAGCTAGTTTTAAAGCGATCTCTGAGGCAATAGATGAGTGTTAAGGATGAATTGTTGGTGTAAATACTACCATTCAGAATTAATGACGTTATACCTACATAAGTGACATTACTAAAGGTGGACTTGATGGAATAGTGTACATGGAGGACAGTGAGTCCATCATATGTTAGGATTTGGAATTATAATTTTATCCAAATATTGCAGATATAGAGGTTTTCTAATTCTGAATCCATTTGTGGGATTGGACTGCCAATAATTAGACAGATAGAGTTATTTGCGATATTAGCGATTATGTATATCAATATCAATTATGAGTGTACCTACATTTTGTAGTTTTGGGGGATCGCTCCTAAATATAAGGTATCAAGGCTACATAAAGCAAATATAACAAAAACATACACTTCTACATCTTTCATTATTTTTTGGATATAGTTATATCCATTTCTAATCACTGATTAATTGGATCGTCACTAGCTTCACTAACACTTATTTACTCCTCATAACCTATTCACGAACACTATCCACTTCATCTGTAATTACAGATTTAGTAATATTATTTTTTATAAAACATTAAGAAAATATTTCATACCAGTCAGCACATAGGACTTAAAGTGAAGGTAAAGTTACCTTCATCTCTATCCGGAATAATATACTTTCCTCAAAATGAATATGAGTTTAATTCATCATTTTTTTTAATTATGAGTGTAAATAAAGTTATGTCCTTTTTTACTCACTGTTTGATGGTCTGCAAATTCAACCCGATTTTTTTTTTTTTTCCTGTATGGATCACGTTTTTATGTTAGCCTATTGAAAATCTGACCGTTAGGCGGCCGTCTTCAATGTCATTAGCCTCCTTTACAATATGCGCATGCGCTATATTTTTTCTTTCCTCCTCTGACTCCACGCGCGCTCCAGATTCGCGCATGCGTAATTTTATCTTGAAAAATAATAAGAACTAGGCTTTTATTTCTACAGACAATACGGACGGCTACATGCGGTGAGGAAATTACTTTTACCCGGTTTCATCTGGCGGCTCATCTGATTCCAAGCAGGTAGACAAAGAAAATGTTCGCCAGATAAAACTCAGTCTTTATTAGCATCTTTAAAATTACACAGTCTTTGGAGTACTGCAACAGAGTAAAGAAATCAGGCTATGACTACGGCTGTTTAAGCCGTTCTGTGCTACGCCAGTGTGCTTGTGTCATTTCTTTACTCTGTTGCAGTACTACAAAGACTGTGCAATTTTAAAGATGCTAATAAAAAGTGAGTTTTAATATATCCTTTATCTGGCGAACATTTTCTTTGTGTACCTGCCTGGAATCAGCTGAGCCGCCCGATGAAACCGGTATCCTGCAATGTGATTGGACAAGACAGACACACCCCCCAGAAAAGAGGAGGAGTAGAGTTTCCAGCTCCACAGGGACACCAGCCTCGTAGAGATACCACGGACACATGAAGTAAACAGATATCGCTGTTTGTGTCGGAAGTGTGGTAAGGGGGCACAGGGCTAGTGGAGCTGGTTTCAACTGTTTGATTTCATTAATTTAACGCATGCGCAATTCAGAAGGGGTTGCCGGTTAGCGCATGCGCAGTGGAGAGGGATGTCGTGAACGTGCTTTAGAGAGATGTATAGAGCGGGTGGGACCGCTCTATACGTCAAAGATCAGAAAAGCAGGAAATAGGGTTTGGGAGGAGTCAATCATGGAAACGGTAGGGAATGATAAATCTTCATATTTTGCAAAATATAAATTATATAGAGAAAACAAGTTAGTTTCACTTATATAAGGATTAACAAATTCTTTGATGTGTTACAACCCTGAAAACTTTACCTTCACTTTAAATCCTAAATATCCGTTGTCTGAGACACTTAGATACTATTGTTTTTTCACCTGATACAAATCAGAATCACTTATAATATCTCACTTAGATAAGTTACACATATAGGGGCCTAGTTATCAAGCCGTCAACCTCAAATACGCTGCGTATTCCGCAGCGTATTTGTGGCGAGGCTGATTCGCCTTAGTTATCAAAGGCTCGAGACCGGCAAAAGTAGAATTTTGTGACGTAAACTTCGATCCGCCGGACTCAGTCCGACACAGATCGATTCTTACGTCACTCCAGATGTTCCGCACACAAGTACGGCACAATCTCACTACTTTTGCTAGTTATCAAAAAACTAGCAGGTACGCTCGGCACTTTTACGGCCCAGCGTACCTGGTTTTCAAAGCGCCAGCCTGGAGGCGGCGGATCCCATAGGAATCAATGGGAGTCTGACCATAGCGAAAGTACAAGTTCGCTGCTGACAGACATCCCATTCATTCCTATGGGAGCTGTCTACACCTAACACCCTAACATGTACCCCGAGTCTAAACACCACTAATCTGACCCCCCCTACACTGCCGCAACTAAATAAAGTTATTACCCCCTAAACCGCCGCTCCCGGAGCCCACTGCAACTATAATAAATGTATTAACCCCTAAACCGCCGCTCCCTGAACCCGCCGCAACCTATATTAAATGTATTAACCCCTATCCTGCCCCCCTATCCTGTATTAACCCCTATCCTGCTCTTATTAACTAAATGAATCCTATTTAAAACTAAATACTTACCTTTAAAATAAACCCTAATATAGCTACAATATAATTAATAATTATATTATAGCTATCTTAGGATTTATATTTATTTTACAGGTAACTTTGTATTTATTTTAGCTAGTTAGAATAGTTATTAAATAGTTATTAACTATTTAATAACTACCTAGCTAAAAGAAATACAAAATTACCTGTAAAATAAATCCTAACCTAAGTTACAATTAAACCTAATACTACACTATCATTAAATTAACTAAATAAACTACCTACAAATAACTACAATTAAATACAATTACATAAACTAACTAAAGTACAAAAAATAAAAAAAGCTAAGTTACAAAAAATAAAAAATTAAGTTACAAACATGTTAAAAATATTACAACAATTTTAAGCTACTTACACCTAATCTAAGCCCCCTAATAAAATAACAAACCCCCCAAAATAAGAAAAATCCCTACCCTATTCTAAATTAAATAAATTTCAAAGCTCTTTTACCTTACCAGCCCTTAAAAGGGCCATTTGTGGGGGCATGCCCCAAAAAGTTCAGCTCTTTTGCCTGTAAAAGAAAAATACAACCCCCCCAACATTAAAACCCACCACCCACATACCCCTAATCTAACCCAAACCCCCCTTACAAAAACCTAACACTAATCCCCTGAAGATCATCCTACCTTGAGTCGTCTTCACTCAGCCGAGCCACCGATGGAACTGAAGAGGACATCCGGAGCGGAAGAAGTTAATCCTCCAAGCGGCGCTGAAGAAATCTTCCATCCGATGAAGTCATCATCCAGGCGGCGCTGAAGAAGTCTTTGATCCGGCCGATGTCATCTTCCAAGAGGCGCTGAAGATGTCTTCTATCCGGGTGAAGTCATCTTCCAAGCCGGGTCTTGAATCTTCCTTCCGCCGACGCGGAACCACCTTCTTCACCGACGGACTACGACGAATGACGGCTCCTTTAAGGGACGTCATCCAAGATGGCGTCCCCTCAATTCCGATTGGCTGATAGGATTCTATCAGCCAATCGGAATTAAGGTAGGAAAATCTGATTGGCTGATGGAATCAGCCAATCAGATTCAAGTTCAATCCGATTGGCTGATCCAATCAGCCAATCAGATTGAGCTCGCATTCTATTGGCTGATCGGAACAGCCAATAGAATGCGAGCTCAATCCGATTGGCTGATTGGCTGATTCCATTTAGCTAGGTAAGCTATTAAATAGTTAATAACTATTTAATAGTTATTGTACATGGTTAAAATAAATTGAAAGTTACCTGTAAAATAAATATAAATCCTAAGATAGCTAGAATATAATTCTTATTTATATTGTAGCTATATTAGGGTTTATTTTAAAGGTAAGTATTTAGTTTTAAATAGGATTCATTTAGTTAATAAGAGTTAATTTATTTAGATTTATTTAATTAATATTTAAGTTAGGGGGGCGTTAGGGTTAGACTTAGGTTTAGGGGTTAATAATTTTATTACAGTGGCGGCGGCGTAGTGGGGGGCAGGATAGGGGTTAATAAATTTATTATAGGTGGCGACGGTGTAGGGGGGGCAGGATAGGGGTTAATAGGTTTAATATAGGTTGCGGCGGGTTCATGGAGCGGCGGTTTAGGGGTTAAACTATTTATTTAGTTGCGGAGAGGTGCGGGATCAGCAGGATAGGGGTTAATAATTTTATAATAGAGGGCGACGGTGTAGGGGGGGCAGGATAGGGGTTACTAGGTATACTGTAGGTGGCAGCGGTGTCCGGGAGCGGCGGTTTAGGGGTTAATACATTTATAAGACTTGCGGCGGGGTCTAGGAGCGGCGGTTTAGGGGTTAGTAACTTTATTTAGTTGCGGGGGGCTCCGGGGGCGCCGGTATAGGGGGTAGAACAGTGTAGTTTAGTGTGGGTGCTTAGTGACAGGCTAGCAATAAAGCTGGGAAAAAGCCGAAGGGCAGCGAGATCGGATGAGTGATAACTGTCACAGTCCGCTGCTCATCGCCCCGCGGCTTTTTGACAGCTTTATTTGATAACTTAGGCGAACGTATTCAAGGTCCGCGGCGGCGAAGGTAGGCGAGCTTAGGCGGACGTATTGGGCCGGCGAAGCCAGAAAAGTAGACGGCTTGATAACTAGCCCCCATAATGGTAGCATAAATCCTAGCTTAATTTATAAGCGCCAGTGGAAATCCAAACTCTTACAATTGTTCTCAACCTAAACTACTGAGGAGGAGTAGTTTCCCCCATCCACCAGGCATACAGGATTTTTTAGTAAGCGCCAACCCTCTATTCACTATATCACTACAAAAGGATTTATCACAAGATGTGGAAAGCTTTTATTTCCTGGTGTGACAATAGAGGTTTTCATTGGGATTCTTTCCAAATTCCACAAGTTCTTCAGTTCCTTAAATATGGATTAGATAAGGGTTTATCTGCTAGTTCATTGAAAGTTTTAGATTTATTTTGGTCTTGAATCACAAGAAACTTGCAAAACTTCAGAATATTCAAATATTGTGTCTCCTCCCAGGAAATGCATTCTTCAGCTTCTGTGTTGGAAAGTTTTTGTTTCTTTTGGCTATTTCTTCAACAAGATGATTTTGAACTTTCTGCACTATCTTGCAAAGCTCCTTATCTGTTTTTCATCTGGATAAGACAGTTCTCAGAACTCACTATCATTTTTTTTTACTAAAATTTATTTTTCTTCCCAGAATATGAATCAGTAAATTGATGTTCCTGTTTTGTGTCCTTCTCCAAATAATGCAAAAGAGTGGCTGTTACACAATCTAGACATAGTTAGAGCCTAGAAGTTGTAACGTCAAGCTACTAAGGATTTCAGACAATCTTCAGCCTTGTTTGTTCATTTTCCAGGTCAGTGTAGGGGTCAAAAGGCTACTGCAGTCACCCAGTCCAGGACCAGTAAACACAGAAGATTTACATAATCAACAAATGCAAGATAACAAGACAATACAATAGCATTTACTCTGAATTTCAAATGAGTAGTAGATTCTTTTCTAACACATTTCAAAGTTATGTATATTTCCACTCCCCCTGTACCATGTGATAGCAATCAGCCAATCACAAATGCATATACGTATAGTCTGAGTTCTTGCACATGCTCAGTAGGAGCTGGTGACTCAAAAAAGTGTAAATATAAAAGACTGTGCACATTTTTTTTAATGGAAGTAAATTGGAAAGTTGTTTAAAATGACATGCTGTATCTGAATCATGAAAATTTAATAAAACCTAAGGCAGGGAAATCTCCTCCACCTCATATTACTGCTTATTCTACTAAATATGTCTCTTCTTCATGAGCATTCACAATTAGACTTCTGTTGAACAAATTTGCAAGGCTGCTACTTGGTCCTCTCTACATACTTTCACAAAATGTTAGCATTTTGATGTTTTTGACTCCTTGGGAAGAAAGTTTTTCAGGTTGCAGTGTCTGATCAAAGATGTGCCTGCCTTTTTCTTTTCTTTTGTCCCACCCTTTTTTGTTGGTATAGTGGACTCCACAGCTTGGGTATTAGATCCCATAAGTCAAGAATCATACGGCTAGATTATGAGTTGTGCATTAGGGTAAAAAACGCTGCTTTTTTACGTCCACTGGTATTACGAGTCTTGCAGGTTTAAGGTCACCACACACTTTTTTGGCCTTACCGCAAAACGACTTACGTAAACTTCGTTAAGTCTTTTTTCTATGGGACTTCCATAGCGCCGGTATTACGAGTCTGTCCTGGGAGGCCAAAAAGTGAGCAGTACACCCTACCCCGTCAAGAGTCCTAACGCATTTAAAAGTCAGTAGTTAAGAGTTTTATGGTACAACGCCGTAGCATAAAACTCATAACTAAAGTGCTAAAAAGTACACTAACACCCATAAACTACCTATTAACCCCTAAACCGAGGCCCTCCCGCATCACAAACACTAAAATAAAATTTGTAACCCCTAATCTGCCACTCCGGACACTGCCGCCACCTACATTATATTTATGAACCCCTAATCTGCTGCCCCCAACATCGCTGACACCTACATTATATTTATTAATCCCTAATATGCCGCCCCCAAAGTTGCAGCCACTATAATAAACATATTAACCCCTATACCGCCACACTACCGCCTTGCAAACATTAGTTAAATATTAATAACCCCTAATCTGCCGTTCCTAACATAGCCACCACCTACCTACAGTTATTAACCCCTAATCTGCCGCCCCCAACGTCGCTGCCACTATACTAAATGTATTAACCCCTAAATCTAAGCCTAACCCTAACCCTAACACCCCCTAACAAATATAATTAAAAGAAATCTAACTAAAAATTCCTATCATTAACTAAATTATTCCTATTTAAAACTAAATACTTACCTATAAAATAAACCCTAAGCTATCTACAATATAACTAATAGTTACATTGTAGCTAGCTTAGGGTTTATTTTTATTTTACAGGCAAGTTTGTATTTATTTTAACTAGGTAGAATAGTTATTACATAGTTATTAACTATTTAATAACTACCTAGCTAAAATAAATACAAAGTTACCTGTAAAAGAAAACCTAACCTAAGTTACAATAACACCTAACACTACACTATAATTAAATAAATTAACTAAATTAACAACAATTAAATAAATTAAATTAAATTAGCTAAAGTACAAAAACAAACACTAAATTACAGAAAATAATAAACAAATTACAAGATATTTAAACTAATTACACCTAATCTAATAGCCCTATCAAAATAATAAAAGCCCCCCAAAATAAAAAAAAAACCCTAGCCTAAACTAAACTACCAATAGCCCTTAAAAGGGCCTTTTGCGGGGCATTGCCCCAAAGAAATCAGCTCTTTTACCTGAAAAAAAAATACAGTGCAGAGGGACACCTGACCGTTGAAGCCGGTGAGATTGGAAAATACTTGAGCAAGTATAGCTCAGCATTAGAGGCTAAGTGATGTCACACGCGCACACCAGCGTGAATAGTCTCGGACAGCTGCGGTCGATGGTAATGAGATAGCCAGAGTGATCTGAAACTGAACACATAAACCCTGAAGGAGAGAAGGGGTGAGGGTAAGCGGACCTCCAAGACACAATAAGTGTATACCTTTTACTTTTGGGACATACATTTTCCTGAAAAAGAGGAATTACAGTTGAAAATATTAGCAATAAGGGGTATATAAAAGAAATCGTTAAGAGTGCCAAACCAGAAGACACAAAAGTGTAAAATTACAAGCCTAAAAACATAACATTGTTATCTTATAAGCAAAAGTAAAGCACTTGGTAGCGTGATTTGCTAATATATTTTTATAGTTTTTTTTAGTTCATTTATCAAAGATTTTTTAAGGTGATATCGATTGTTGATTAATATTAGGAGTGAGTGATAGTGTGTATGACTTTGTATACAAAGTATGAGTGCATCGATTCTGATGTAATAACTTGTATCAAAAGTAAAGTAGATACAATTTTTTATGTGTGCTATACAATTTTCATGTGTGTCATATAAAGGTATATATACCGAATAAATTTGTGAATTTTTTCCTAAAAACTCTATTATTGTGTTAACCCTATAAATACTAACTGCACAGACAACCAGATTAAATCAAGTTGTTAGGAATATATTATAGAATTAATACCATTCTCTGAATTAAAATTTATAGGACATCCTAACATTAGGAGTCAATAATATATAAGTATCCAAAGTAAACCACTAGCTTCTAGCGCCCTCTGCATATTGTGTTGTGTCTAGAGTCGATGTTAGGGACGGCAGATTAGGGGTTATTAATATTTAACTAATGTTTGCGAGGCTGGAGTGCGGAGGTTTAGGGGTTAATATGTTTATTATAGTGGCGGCGACGTTGGGGGCAGCAGATTAGGGGTTAATAAATGTAGGTAGGTTGCAGCGACATTGGGGGTGGCAGATTAGTGGTTAATAAATATTATGTAGATGTCGTCGATGTTGGGGACAGCAGATTAGGGGTTCATAAGTATAATGTAGGAGGCGGCGGTGTCCGGAGCGGCAGATTAGGGGTTAATAAATATAATGTAGGTGTTGGCGATGTCGGGGGCGGCAGATTAGGGGTTAATAAGTGTAAGATTAGGGGTGTTTAGACTCGGGGTTCATGTTAGGGTGTTAGGTGTAAACATAAATGTGTTTCCCCATAGGAATCAATGGGGTTGCGTTACTGAGTTTTACGCTGCTTTTTTGCAGGTGTAAGACTTTTTCTCAGCCGGCTCTCCCCGTTGATTCCTATGGGGAAATCATGCACGAGCACGTACGACCATCTCACCGCTGACTTAAGCAGCGCTGGTATTGGAGTGCGGTAAGGAGCACAATTTTGCTCAATGCTCACTTCTTGCCTTTAACCGCCGGGTTTGTAAAAACCTGTAATACCAGCGCTGTAGGTAAGTGAGCGGTGAGAGAAAACTGCTCGTTAGCACCGCACAGCTCAAAACGAAAAACTCGTAATCTAGCCGATAGTCTCTCAACCCCTTATGAAAGAAAATAAAAGTAATGCTTACCTGATAAATTAATTTCTTTTATTGTGGTGAGAGTCCATGAGACCCACTCAAAAATGTTTTCAATGACAATGGTTTTAGCATGCACCTCATTTACCCTGATTTGTTTTTTCCTACTTTTCTGTTTTTCTCCTTTACTAAGCTATGTGTTAGTCTAAGGTGCACAGTGAAGTGGGAGGGATTAAAAGCTTTTGATATGTTGGGTCATTTTTACCTTCCTCCAGGTGGACTACAGTTTAATCCCATGGCCTCTATTTAACAAAGTCTGGCGGACCTGATCCGACATTGCGGATCAGGTCCGCCAGACCTCGCTGAATACGGAGAGCAATACGCTCTCCGTATTCATCATTGCAACGCAAACCCGCAGCCAATGGGCCGCCAGCAGGGAGGTGTCAATCAACCTGATCGTACTCGATCGGGTTGAATTCCGGCGATGTCTGTCCGCCTGCTCAGAGCAGGCGGACAGGGTTATGGAGCAGCGGTCTTTGTGACCGCTGTTCATAACTGCTGTTTCTGGTGAGAATGCATGTTCGCCAGAAACACGGGGCATCAAGCTCCATTCAGAGCTTGATAGATAGGCCCCCATAAATCAAGGCTCGCAGACTCTCACCACCAATAAAGAAATGACTTTATCAGGTAAACATAATTTTGTTTTTATGTTTTGAGTGTTTCATTATCCAGCAATATCTGTATGAAAGGGTAATATCTATATTTTGTAATATCTATATTAATTAAAAAAAAAGTAAATTAATCTTTTGTATAGCAATCATTACGTTAAGTAATACAATTGATAAAACATATAACTGCATTGTAATACACCTTTGCTATACATTTAGTGTTATACTTTTGCTGTAAAATGCCTTTGACACTTGTTCTTGTTCCATGATTGGTGCTCAAATTTCTGTTACTTAAAGGGGTATTAAACAGTATGAAATTGTAATATTAACCCTTTGGCTGCTAAGCCATTTCGCACCAGGGTGCTAAGCTGGTTTTGAACTTTTAAAAAAAAATTATATTTATTTTTAACTTATTTACTTTTTTATACAGACCCTCAAGACTTTATACAGTTGGAAAGGTTAGACGATTACCTTTCCAACGGTGGGTCTTGGGGGTCTGTAGCTGCTTAGATGCCTGAGATACAGGCTTCAAAGTAGCATGCCCCCATCTCCCTATAATTGTCATTGTAAATTTTAAATAAAGCTGCGGGGTGACACATTGTTGCGTGTGACGTTGCCAAGCGAAATGTCAAGCACTGGCGATGCCTGTCACTATACAGGCCAGATCGCTGGGTTGGGAGTAGGTGGGAGCCCCCAGATTGCCCTCAATGTGGGTGAGTGCTAGCGCCAATTTTGAGTTGTCGTCAGCACCTGACTGGGACAATTTGCGATGGCTCAGAGCCATCGTTAGCACTCAAAAGGTTAACTGATTATGAGTGGAGCGGTATTTAACGCTACCTGATGCACGCAAAAAGCTTACTTCTATCGGAGTTAGCGAGCGTCAGGTAGAGCTTTTATTAAAAGTTGAAAAAAAGTTTTCGCTTGCGCACTAACCCTATGCATGCAAAAAAAGCCAACTTCAAATATAGCGAACAAAAAACACAATTTATGTAAGAACTTACCTGATAAATTAATTTCTTTCATATTGGCAAGAGACCAGGAGCTAGTGACGTATGGGATATACAATACCATAGGAGGGGCAAAGTTTCCCAAACCTCAAAATGCCTATAAATACACCCCTAACCAAAGAAAGGAGTAACAAGCATCAACATAGGAATTTTGAAATAATTGTGCTTTATACAAAAAATCATAACCACCATAAAAAGGGTAGGTCTCATGGACTCTTGCCAATATGAAAGAAATTAATTTATCAGGTAAGTTTTTACATAAATTATGTTTTCTTTCATGTAATTGGCAAGATTCCACGAGCTAGTGACGTATGGGATAGTAATACCCAAGATGTGGAACTCCACAGAAGAGTCACTAGAGAGGGAGGGATAAAATAATAACAGCCATTTTCCATTTAAAAAAATTAATCCACAACCCAAATTATAAGTTTATTTTCATAATGAAAAAAAAAAACTTAAACATAAGCAGAGGAATCAAACTGAAACAGCTGCATGAAAAACTTTTCTACCAGCAATAACTGCTTCCGAAGAAGCAAATACATCAAAATGGTAGTATTTAGTAAATGTATGCAAAGAAGACCAAGTTGCTGCTTTGCAAATCTGATCAACTGAAGCTTCATTCTTAAAAGCCCAAGTGGAGACTGATCTAGTAGAATGAGTTGTAATTCTCTGAGGCGGGGCCTGACCCGACTCCAAATAAGCCTGATGAATCAAAGGTTTTAACCAAGATGCCAAAGAAATGGCAGAAGCCTTCTGACCTTTCCTAGAACCAGAAAAGATAGAAAATAGACTAGAAGTCTACCTGAAATATTTAGTAGCTTTAACATAATATTTCAAAGCTCTTACCACATCCAAAGAATGTAAGGATCTCTCCAAAGAATTCTTAGGATTAGGATAGAAAGAAGGGACAATAATTTCTCTATTAATGTTGTTAGAATTCACAACCTTAGGTAGAAATTCCGCAAAACTGCCTTATCCTGATGAAAAATCAGAAAAGGAGATTCACAAGAAAGATTCACAAGAAAGAGCAGATAATTCAGAAACTCTTCTAGCAGAAAAGATGGCCAAACGGAACACTTTCCAAGAAAGTAGTTTAGTGTCCAAAGAATGCATAAGCTCAAACGGAGGAGCCTGTAAAGCCTTCAAAACCAAATTAAGACTCCAAGGAGGAGAGATTGATTTAATGACAGGCTTGATATGGACCAAAGCCTTTACAAAACAGTGAATATCAGGAAGCTTAGCAATCTTTCTTTGAAATAAAACAGAAAGAGCAGAGATTTGTCCCTTCAAGGAACTTGCAAACAAACATTTATCCAAACCATCCCGAAGAAACTGTAAAATTCTAAGAATTCTAAAAGAATGCTAGGAAAATTTATGAGAAGAACACCAAGAAATATAAATCTTCCAAACTCGATAATAAATCTTCCTAGAAACAGATTTACGAGCCTGTAACATAGTATTAATCACTGAGTCAGAGAAACCTCTATGACTAAGCACTAGGCGTTCAATTTCCATACCTTCAAATTTAATGATTTGAGATCCTGATGGAAAAACGGACCTTGAGACAGAAGGTCTGGCCTTAATGGAAGTGGTCAAGGTTGGCGACTGGACAGATCCGCATACCAAAACCTGTCAGGCCATGCTATAGCTACCAACAACCCAAATGATTGTTCCATGATGATCTTGGAAATCACTCATGGAAGAAGAACCAGAGACGGGAAGATATAAGCAGGTTGGTAACACCAAGGAACTGCTAACGCATCCACTGCTTCTGCCTGAGGATCCCTGGACCTGGACAGGTACTTGGGTAGTTTCTTGTTTAGATGAGAAGCCATCAGATATATTTCTGGAAGACCCCACATCTGAACAATCTGAGAAAACACATCTGGATGGAGCGATTACTCCCCCCGGATGTAAAGTCTGATGGCTGAGATAATCCGCTTCCCAATTTTCTTTACCTGGGATATGAACCACAGAAATTAGACAGGAGCTGGATTATGACCAAGCAAGTATCCGAGATACTTATTTCATAGCTTGGGGACTGTGAGTCCCACCCTGATGATTGATATATGCCACAGTTGTAATATTGTCTGTTTGAAAACAAATGAACGGTTCTATCTTCAACAGAGGCCAAACCTGAAGAGCACTGAAAATAGCACAGAGTTCTAAAATATTGATTGGTAACCTCGCCTCTTAAGGTTTCCAAACCCCTTGTGCTGTCAGAGATCCCCAGACAGCTCCCCAACCTGAAAGACTTTCATCTGTTGGGATCACAGTCCAGATTGGACAAACAAAAGAGACCCCTTGAACTATACGATGGTGATCTAACCACCAAGTCAGAGAGAGTCGAACATTGGGATTTAAGGATATTAATTGTGATATCTTTGTATAATGCCTGCACCATTGGTTCAGCATACAAAGCTGGAGAGGTCTCATATGAAAACTAGCAAAGGGGATCGCGTCCGATGCTGCAGTCATGAGACTTAAAACTTCCATGCACATAGCTACTGAAGGGAATGATTGAGACTGAAGGTTCCAAAAAGCTGAAACCAATTTTATTTGTGTCTTGTCTGTTAGAGACAGAGTCATGGATACTGAATCTATCTGGAAACCTAAAAAAATTACCCTTGTCTGATTAATCAAGGAACTTTTTGGTAAATTGATCCTCCAACCATGTCTTTGAAGAAACAACACTAGTTGATTCGTGTGAGATTCTGCAGAATGTAAAGACTGAGCTAGTACCAATATATCGTCCAAATAAGGAAACACCCCATTCTCTGATTACAGAGAGTAGGGCACCGAGAACCTTTGAAAAGATTCTTGGAGATGTCGCTAGGCCAAATGGAAGAGCGACAAATTGATAATACTTGTCTAGAAAAGAGAATCTCAGAACTGATAATGATCTGGATGAATCGGAATATGAAGATATGCATCCTGTAAGTCTATTGTGGACATATAATGCTCTTGCTGAACAAAAGGCAGAATAGTCCTTATAGTCACCATTTTGAAAGTTGGCACTCTTACATAACGATTCAAAATTTTCAGATCCAGAACTGGCCTGAATGAATTTTCTTTCTTTGGGACAATGAATAGATTTGAATAAAATCCCAGACCCTGTTCCTGAAACGGAACTGGTATGATTACCCCTGAAAACTCCAGGTCTGAAACACACTTCAGAAAAGCCTGAGCCTTTACTGGATTTGTTGGGATGCGTGAGAGAAAAAAATCTTCTCATAGGAGGTCTTACTCTGAATCCTATTTGGTACCCTTGAGAGACAATACTCTGAATCCATTGATTTTGGACAGAATGTGCCCAAATGTTTTGGAAGAATCTTAATCTCCCCCCTACCAGCTGAGCTGGAATGAGGGCTGCACCTTTATGCAGACTTGGGGGCTGGCTTTGGTTTCTTAAACGGTCTTGATTTATTCCAACTTGAAGAAGGTTTCCAATTGGAACAAGATTCTTTTGGGGAAGGATTAGGTTTCGGTTCCTTATTTTGTATAAAGGATCGAAAACGGTTATAAGCTTTAGATTTACCCTTAAGTCTTTATCCTGAGGCAAAAAACTCCCTCCTCCCCAGTGATAGTTGAAATAATCGAATCCAACTGAGAACCAAATAACTTATTACCTTGGAAAGAAAGAGACAGTAATCTAGACTTAGATACCATGTCAGCATTCCAATATTTAAGCCACAAAGCTCTTCTAGCTAAAATAGCTAAAGACATAGATTTAACATCAATTTTGATGATATCAAAAATGGCATCACAGATAAAATGATTAGCATGTTGAAGCAAGCGAACAATGCTAGACAAATCAGGATTCATTTCCTGTTGCGCTAGACCTTCCAACCAAAAAGTTGATGCAGCTGCAACATCAGCCATAGAAATGGCAGGCCTGAGTAGATAGCCAGAATGTAAATAAGCTTTCCTTAGATAAGATTCAAGTTTCCTATCTAAAGGGTCTTTAAAAGAAGTACTATCTTCCATAGGAATAGTAGTATGTTTAGCAAGAGTAGAAATAGCCCCATCAACTTTAGGGATCTTTTCCCAAAACTCCAATCTAACTGCTGGCAAAGGATACGATTTTTTAAACATTGAAGAAGGAATAAAAGAAGTACCAGGCCTATTCCATTCCTTAGAAATCATATCAGAAATAGCATCAGGAACTGGAAAAACCTCTGGAGTAACCACAAGAGGTTTATAAACAGAATTTAAATGTTTTCTAGTTTTAATATCTAGTTTTAATATCAAGAGGACTAGTTTCCTCAATATCCAATGTAATCAACACCTCTTTTAACAAGGAACGAATATACTCCATTTTAAATAAATAAGTAGATTTGTCAGTGTCAATATCTGAGGAAGGATCTTCTGAATCAGATAGATCCTCATCAGAGGAGGATAATTCAGTATATTGTCGGTCATTTGAAATTTCATCAACTTTATGAGAAGTTTTAAAAGACCTTTTACATTTATTAGAAGGCGGGATGGCAGACAAAGCCTTCTGAATCGCATCAGCAATAAAATCTTTTATATTCACAGGTATATCATGTACATTAGATGCTGAAGGAACAACAGGCATTGCACTATTATTGATGTACACATTCTCTGCATGTAAAAGCTTATCATGACAACTATTACATACCACAACTGGAGATATAATCTCCACAAATTTACAACAAATGCACTTAGCTTTGGTAGAACTGTTATCAGGCAGCAGGGTTCCAACAGTGATTTCTGAGACAGGATCAGATTGAGACATCTTGCAAATGTGAGAAAAAACAACATATAAAGCAAAATTATCAATTTCCTTATATGGCAGGTTTCAGGAATGGGAAAAAAATGCAAACAGCATAGCCCTCTGACATAGAAAAAGGCAAGAGGCATATAGGAATGGGGTTTTTAGATAATGAAACTAAGATGCCGGGAATGATGAATTTACGTCATCTGACGTACATTTGCGCCAAAAACATTCTCGCGCCAAGAATGACGCAATAAACTCTGGCATTTTGCGCCCTTGCGAGTCTAATTTTGCCTGTGAAATTTAATGAAAAAAACTGTCAATTTGAAAAAAAGACTAAACCCCAAGTAAGAAAAATATTTCGCAAATATGAAACTGATAGTCTGCAAAAGGAAATATACATAAATCTGACTCATGGCAAATATAAGTACAATACATATATTTAGAACTTTATATTAATGCATAAAGTGCCAAACAATAGCTGAGAGTGTCTTAAGTAATGAAAACATACTTACCGAAAGACACCCATCCACATATAGCAGTACTGAAACAGTTATCAGTAGAGGTAATGGAATATGAGAGTATATCGTCGATCTGAATAAGGGAGGTAGGAGATGAATCTCTACGACCTATAAAATTGAACCTATGAAATAGATCTCCCGTGAGGAAAATCATTGCATTCAATAGGTGATACTCCCTTCACATCCTTCTGACATTCACTGTATTCTGAGAGGAACCGGGCTTCAAAATGCTGAGAAGCGCATATCAACGTAGAAATCTTAGCACAAACTTACTTCACCACCTCCATAGGAGGCAAAGTTTGTAAAAACTGAATTGTGGGTGTGGTGAGGGGTGTATTTATAGGCATTTTGATGTTTGGGAAACTTTGCCCCTCCTGGTAGGATTGTATATCCCATACGTCACCAGCTCATGGACTTTTGTCAATTACATGAAAGAAAAGTGGAACAAAAAAAAAAATAACAAATTGCAAATCTGATTGCAATTTCTCAAGTGCGCTAACAGAACATTGGAATATGAAATATTTACAGTAAATACACGGTATAACTCTACTTGACTGCAAAGGGCTCCAATGCACTTATACATATATGTATATATATATATATATATATATATATATATACATATGTATTTATGTGTTTATATGTGTATATTTGTCTGTAAATACACATATACACCTATAAATTACATATGTACACACACATATTTATATATATATATATATGTATATATATATATATATATATATATATATATATATATATATATATACATATTTAGACATGTATATGTATGTATCTCAATGTTGAAGCCCTTTGTCTGCTTTTTTTTCTTCTAACACACATGAGATTTCATATCTCTGAGCCCTTATAACTTTTTTTTCAATATTTTTTTAAAATAATTTTTATAAGATGGTGTTATTATAAGTGTAACTGTACTTTTAAATGTATTTTGATGTGTTTTGTGACACTTTTTTTGTTTAGCGAAACAGTTGCGCTATCCCGACGAACGAAACCCCAATTTACTTCTATTATCAAATTTACGTAATTATCTTGTTATCCTTTGCTGAAAGAGCAGCATTGCGCTAGCTGAACACAACTAGTTCACAAGAGACAAATGTGTGCAAGCACCAATTAGCAGCAGCTCCTACTAGAGTAGGATATGTGCGTATTCTTTTTCAACAAAGAATATTAAGAGCATGAAAGAGAATTTTGACTTTTCCTATTCCTATTCCTATTCCAACGTGCAGCCGCGATAAACCTGATATCACTCGCACATAACTGTTAGCGTGCCACTTGTAATCTGGCCATAAATGTTTAAATATGTGTAGTTAAAAAAACTTTGTAAAATGCTTTCATTATTTCTTATTTACTCGTTTACTTCTATTATCAAATTGCTTTGTTCTCTTAAACCTAGGTATACTGATAGGAGCTTAGGAGCGTGCAAACAAGGCATAGAAACTGTCATTTTGTCAGCAAAATATGCATTGTTTTGAAAGTCAAGGGGAACACAACTTGACGGTTATTTATCCTTATGTGATTTCAGAGGCAAGTTAGGGACATATATAAATGAACAGCTACACTTATCAAGCAATCACTGTGCATCATGTAGGAAGGTCAGGTTTATGAATTCCATGGAATATACTCCAGTTTTATTAGGAGCAAAGTTCTGACTGACTTGCATTTTAGCCAATCAGTGCTTGCTCATAAATAATTCCACGGGATTGAGCACAATGGTATCTATATGGTACACATGAACTCTAGCTGTGAAAAACAGTCAAATGCACTGAGATAAGAGGCAGCCTTTAAGGGCTTAGAAATTTGCATATGAAGCTACCTAGGTTTAGCTTTCAACAAAGAGTACCAAGAGAACAAAGCAAATTTGATGATAAAAGTAAACTGGAAAGTTGTTTAGAATTGCATGCCCTATCTGAATCATGAAAGTTTAATTTTGACTTGACTGTTTCTTTAAATATAAACAATAAGAAACGTATATTACAAAGTTTTTTTTCTTTAAACCTTTTTATTGGGAATTACATTTTTATTTCTTTAACCCTGGAGCTTCACAGATGTTTGTCTTTGAGAACTTTAAGCTTTGCAGTATGTTTTTTTTTTATGTCTTTTAACTTCCCTAGTTTCTATAGAACAAATATAAGAAATAAAAACTCCCATGCATAAGCAATTTTACATTATTTATTATGTTATTCACATTATTTATCTCAACGGAATTTGCTGCACAATACAAATACATTATGATAATAATACTAATAATAGTTAGTAGCCTTATAACAGTTAATTGTTATTATTTTACCACTTCAGACTTTTTACATATTACACATTTTTATTTCCTGATTACATATTTTACAGGAATGATTTCTATGAGCAATAAAACTATTTGTTTGAGTCGCTCCTGCACTGTACTAGAAGTCTGAAAACAGAAGCCATATCTCTTTGTTGTGCTATATTATTGCAAACTGCAGGCCTTCGGTTTGTATTTACATTTTACTTTTGGGTGTCTGGACACAGAACTCCTTGTTCACAAATGTTTGTACCAAAACACACTGTGCTGCACATTCTTTGCATCCCTGGTGAGATAATATCGAAATATCGTATTTATATTAAATATTTTGCAAGCGTTCCTTAGGGCAATGTAGATATTTTCCATGCTCTGCGATGACATTTCAACAGGATCACTTGCTAAACGTCGGAAAACGTTATAAGGTGCAAGACTGTGTCTATGTTCCTGCCGTGCTGTTTTATAGCCTTTATATTACTTTCCTGCTGATCAAAGAAATGATATTGAGTAGATACATGTGTTTGTGTAGCACACATGCCAGAAACCACTTAAATAAAGTGCTTTGTGCTGCTGTCTAGTGATGGTGTTTTTAAAGAACAACTAGGGAAGGCAGAGCCAAGTTCAACCTCTTTGTAAATGACTGCAGCCAAAAACTTCAAAGATTCTAACTCCAAAGTAATGCACGTACATTTATTATTTTTTTTCTTCATATCATCAGACTTAATTATTAGCATTAACTGGATGCTGGCAGCCGCAATTGTGTCACATGATTTCATTTCAGCTTCAGTAAAGGTCAGCATATGGCACAAACAGTGCTGCGTTATACAACCCTGTACTCTGATCACATAGCACATGCTTCAGAATGCATTATGCAATGTTATGCGCCTTGATTAATAGCTTCTTGCACAAGAAGGTTTTCATTACTTTGTGTTCAGGCATCCTGGGAAGGATTAACTCTGTGACATAACTCTCGTCACATAAATATGGAAGACTGAAGCAAGGCAGTAATGTGTTTCACAACAGCTAAACATCTTTATTGGTTAGCAGTATACTTGATTGATAGTGGATTTATATGGCCTTTGTCTGCATTGGAATTTAAAGGTTTTTAAACTTTTGTATGAAGACAAATTTCCTCTAAACATTAAGGGCTAGATTACAAGTGGAGTTCTAAATTATTGCGTGTCCACAAACGGCAAGTTTGCCCATTTGCGGGCGCACGATAATTAATCAGCCATTACAAGTGGCTGGTTATTGCTACTGCGAGATCACTGTAGCATTTAGCACTCAGAAATTTAACCAGAGATCTGATCTCTGGTTAATTTTCTAAATGTGCCCCAAATGCCCTCAAAATAAAAGGCATTATAGTTTTGTATTTAAAAAAATGAAGCTTTTTTATTTTTAATAAAAAACAATTGCATTAGGCAGTTTTTGGGGTCTAAAGTTGGTGGGAGTGAGATGTTAGAAAAAAAAAAAAAGTCTCTAAAAAGTGCCTCTCTATGGGAACTGTGTGTATATACACATAATAACAAATAAATATATATGTATATAAACGTGTATATATTTATATTTGCTGTGCGACTTTCCCTCTTCACTGTGCAAGGTTCTGATGCCCTGTCTGATGGCATCAGAACGAGGCTCCCATTGGAGCCTATGGAAGTGAGCTCTCGTGAGTGCAAGGCTTGCCAGCAATGTGAACGCAATATCACATTTCTGTTAACTTGTAATACATTACCAGCGCACATTAGCAATGTGCTGGTATTACTAAATAGAGAGCTAATATCGCTTTCTTGAAAGTGATATTTAGCGCTGGACTTATAATCTGCTCTCAGAGCAATTTAATTTGTTTTCAATAAATTTCATAATTACATGAGTTTTAATTTTTTTGCCTATGAAGAAAATGCTTTTTGGTCACAAACTATACTGCATGTATCATCATTTGAGCCATGCATTTCTTTGCCCGCACAGAGCCCGCCACACACACATATACACACACACATACACATACACATACACACACATATACACACACATACACAAATATACACACACATACACACACACTCACATATACACACACACACATACACATACACACACACATACACATATACACACACATATACACACACACACATATACACACATACACACACATATGCACACACACACACACATACATACATACACACACATACACACATACACACACATACACACACATATGCACACACCCACATATATATATATATATATATATATATATACACACACATACACACACATACACACACTCACACATACACACACACAAGAAACGTGACATTGGAACGCCAACAACAAGTAAACAAAGGATATCTAAAGAATTAAGAAACTTAGATAAAAGAAGTAAATAGGAATTTTGTTTAAAATTGTATTCTCTATCTGTAGCATAAAATAAACATTTTGGGATTTCTTCTATGAAATAGCTACTTTTGCAGGTTGTATCTCCACCAATTCTGAAAATATGAATATCACTGATAAATCTGCTAGTGGGGTTATTAGGTAGAGAGAGATTGCGTATGTGAAATAGCTGCTTGTGTTTATTCAGTCCCCCAGCCATAATTATTATTTCAATACCTAACATAAATAAAATGAGCAGGTCTGCATTACTTGCAAACTCAGTCCATTGTTATGGGCATGTCCTAGTTGATGATTTTTAATGAGAAAAAATATCTACTTCAAATACAGAAATAAACATGAAGAAAAATGTTGCTATACTTTTAATACTCTGAAGTGGGTACAGTATATCAAGTAATTTAGAAAAATTAAGGGACAGCAAATTTTATAGTACAGTGTCCCTTAACCCCTTGAGGGCCTGCATAGTGACAGGCATTGCCAGGGCTTCACGTTATGCGTGGTGACGTCACGCGCAATGACGTGATGATGTCACCGTGCAACTTTATTTATACTTAACAATGTTAAGTATAGGAGCAAGGGGCATGCTGCTTAGAAGCCTGTATCTCAGGCATCTAAGCAGTTACAGACCCCCAAGACCCACCGTTGGAAAAGTAATCGCCTAACCTTTCAAACAGTGTAAGTCTTGGGGATCTAAAAAAAAAAAGTTAAACATTTTTTTAAAAAAAACAAACAAACCTTAAAGCTTAGCACCCAGGTTGGAAAGTGCTTAGCACTCAAAGGGTTAAACAATCACAATCCTCATTACTTAATAACACTTTTTTTTTACCGCCTAACCCGCTTCCTATCCTCTTTGCTTGACCCCCTTCAATCTGGCTTCCGTCCCCAATACTCAACTGAGCTTGCCCTTACCAAGGTTACTTATGACCTTCTTTCTGCTAAAACTAGCGGCCACTACTCTATTCTTATCTTACTTGACCTCTCTTCTGCCTTTGACACTGTTGCTATAGATATATCATAGATCATATATTGACATAGATCAATCAACAAATAAACCCTTCAACTTGTGATATCATCCATAAACCATTTGTTTGTCCATAATCTGGCGTATTTCATTTTTGGATTACACTTTATGGAGAATAATGACAAAGTTAGCAATGTTATGTTGATTTTCCGGAGGTAGACATTTTGAGCTTTAGGGGTAATAACAACAGGAGCATTTAGGATTGGAATTACTGGATAAATAAACTGACAATAACAGTTGAGGTTCTGAAATCTTAAAACTAGTGCAAATTATAATCAGTCCTATAGTTATCTAAGGTAATAAAGTTACAATGATATACTTTAACACATCAGAACAGTCATTTTTGCAATAGACTATCTCTTTAAAAGCCCACAAAAGTAAATTGGATTGGGGGCATCCATTTACAGTAAAGGAACTTTTGTTACCACACACAGCACTCCAGAAAGGGATCTCATACCGCTAGGCACTAAGCATCCTAAAACATAATTTTGTTTAGCTTTCCTGAGCACTCTTGTAAGGTACTTAAAAAAACTATTTAATTTCTCATATTTTCAAGTAAAAAATGGTTTATTTGCATCCTTTGGTCAAGGACTGATATTCCTGTAAACCATTACACTGTAAATGTGATACTGCAGATTGTCACACTATGCTGGCCTTGTCATATGAACGGACACCTGCTTATCTCTTTTATACCTGGAGTTGTTTTCTTTTTCTGACTTCTAAACACAGTACAAAGTGGCGCAGGTTATAATTGGAGCGCAATCAATATCGCATGCCTGCACTGAGAATAGCGCACAATCTGGTCCATGGTACTGGAGAATGTTTAGCGTGGCTCTATATTTCTAATGGATTTTCTAATGGATAGCAAGGCCGCACTATTACAAGTTGTGAGTTATATTGTGAACCACACATAAGAGCGCTATATATCACATTTAAAAATGTTATTATCGAAATAAATATATCAAATGTGTTTTAAAGCGATATATTATATGAAAGTGTGTGTTTGACTGGTAAGGGCTCAAATGTGTGTGTGTATATATGTGCTTATATTTATAAGTGTATATGTACAGGTGGCCCTCGATTTACGCCGGTTCAATTTGCGCCGTTTCATGTGAAAAGCTTTGGAAAGCAGTGCACTAATTAAAATAGCAAGTAGGTGGAGCTGTCCGCTTGTTTTGTAGCAAAGTTGTGCAACTTAACAGACTGAAATTGATCTGTGTACACAGAGCAGACCAGACCTATCGAGCAACAAGCTCTAGCAGCCACTTCCTTATTATCTTCCTGTCCAGCTGCTTGAGGTGAGGGTGCCTAACTGCTTATTAATCACTGCAAATTGAAATGCATATAATAGGTGCAGACCCAATATTATCTAACATGCTAGCAATGCAGAGAACTGACTGCAGAAAAATGCAAGTAAAAAACGTTTTGTGTTCATTAAACTTAGTTTGATGATGATGCAGTATGTTGTGTGATTATTCAATTAGGTGCTGTTAGCAAATGTTTTTATTCATTAAACTTAGTTTGATGATGATACAATATATATTATTAGATTTATAATGCTGTTTTTCATTTCAAGTCTTCATTTCAAAGCTTTAAAAATAATGTATTAGGTGTTACTTATGACAATTTTGAGAGGGGCCTGGAACCTAACTCCCTCACTTCCCATTGACTTACATTATAAACTGGGTTTCAATTTACAACGGTTTCAATTTACAACCATTCCTCCTGGAACCTAACCCTTGCGTAAACTGAGGGCTTCCTGTACATATATTTGTATATATGTGTATGTATGTAAATGATTTCACTTGAGTGTTTTTTTGTGCTCCCCTTGTAATCTAGCTCAGCATTGGTAGAGCAAACAACACACCGGCTAAAATGACAAAAGACAATAGTTAATGATATATTGTAATTTACAGCCATTTAACCCCCTTACCTTATAGAACACCACGGCAGAATCTGTTGGCGCTCTACAAATAACCGATAATAATAACACAACACTACATACTGCAATTGTCTAATAGCTTATATAACCTTGCAACACATTACAATGTGATTGCTTAAATCAGTTCAGGTGCATATTTTTTCTGGCTTTATTTGGTTACAGATAAGGAGGTAAGATAACATACCCAAGTCTTTTTATTATTATTATTATTTATAAAACCATACAAACATTACTAGCAAAGGGGCAGAATTCAATCTGTATAAACATTTATTTTGTATGCTTATCTTATGCAGTGTCTATTTGCTGATATATAACACACACACGTAAAGTTGAAAACAGAAAAGGGGAAAAGCATTCGCACTTGTTCGTACCGATTTATTTTCATATACACGCTAGCAAACATACAGCCTGCTCACACTGATGTGCATGGTAACTATATGAGCTGTTAGGTAAAGTGTCTCTGCTCAAAACCAAAAATTCACACACATTCATGACACACTAATATCCCACCCAAAGACCTCAACATTTCTTTATCCCACATATCCATTTTGTACTTTGTAATCACTATGAGTAACGTAATATACATGTGGATAATTAGAAGGTACATACTTTTTTTAAATATGGTTTCACTATAAGGTCACTAATTATGTATTAAGGCTTTTGTGCTAACACATCATGTTTAGATTAAATCCCTTACGTAGTCATTGTAGCGAAATAGAAACAGAGTGGTGTGACTAAATATAATCCAGATTAAATGAAATAATGTAACATTAACAGCTCACATACAAATATATTAAAGGAGTTATAAACAAAGAAATCTCATACTGACAGCTTTCAGTAATTACAGTCTGTTCAGTCAATTACCTTGAAAAGCAATTAATTGTTGCCTGGTGATAAGCAGCTGGACCTACTCTGACCTGCTGTAAAGTTCTGACAAACTGCTCATTTCAATACGATTCTGTGCTACGGAATTTGGTGCCACTTTACAAATAAATAGCAATAATAAAAATCTTAAAAATAAAAAGATATCTGAAACCCTCACACCACAAGCAAAGCACTGACCGCTACTGCATTATGCCTTACTACCCTAACTACATAACTACTGTACTATCCCTTACTACCCTAACTGCATAACTACTGCATTATCCCTTACTATCCTAACTGTATAACTACTGCATTACCCCTTACTACCCTAACTGCATAACTACTGCATTACCCCTTACTACCCTAACTGTATAACTACTGCATTATCCCTTACTATCCTAACTGTATAACTACTGCATTATCCCTTACTACCCTAACTGTATAACTACTGCATTATCCCTTGCTATCCTAACTGTATAACTACTGCATTACCCCTTACTACCCTAAATGCATAACTACTGCATTATCCCTTACTACCCTAACTGCATAACTACTGCATTATCCCTTACTATCCTAATTGTATAACTACTGCATTACCCCTTACTACACTAACTGTATAACTACTGCATTATCCTTTACTAACCTAACTGCATAGCTACTGCATTATCCCTTACTACCCTAATCGTATAACTACTGCATTATCCCTTACTATCCTAACTGTATAACTACTGCATTATCCCTTACTACCCTAACTGCATAACTACTGCATTATCCCTTGCTATCCTAACTGTATAACTACTGCATTATCCCTTACTACCCTAACTGCATAACTACTGCATTATCCCTTGCTATCCTAACTGTATAACTACTGCATTATCCCTTACTACCCTAACTGCATAACTACTGCATTATCCCTTGTTTTCCTAACTGTATAACTAATGCATTATCCCTTACTATCCTAACTGTATAACTACTGCATTATCCCATACTACCCTAACTGCATAACTACTGCATTATCCCTTACTACCCTAACTGCATAACTATTGCATTATCCCTTTCTACTCTAACTGTAAAGCTACTGTATTATCCCTTACAACCCTAACTGTATGACTACTATATTATCCCTTACTATCCTAACTGTATAACTACTGCATTACCAATTACTACCCTAACTGTATAACTACTACATTATCCCTTACTACCTGTCACGGATACTGGGCTGCAGTACCTCACCCCTGTTGTTTCTCAGTGGTTTTGGGCTCCTCAGAGCAACCAAAATCTCTGGAAGCTTTTTGTTTGCTTTTTGTTGGCTTGTTTTTTTGTTCTAAACTTGTTAAGAGAAGAGCTGGTCTATGACCAGGAAAACCCTCCTAGGCTGGCCAGGCTCCTGGAACTCTCGGTCAGCCGCCTTACAACGGACATCCGCCTAACCCCTCTCAGGCTGGCCGGGCTCCTGGAACTCCCTGTCGGCCACAGGACAGCAGGACACCCGCTAACTTTACCCCTGGTTGCTCCAGCAGCCCTTTGCCCCAGAGCTCCGCTCTTTCAGGGATTGGTAGCCCCTAGGGAGGACAAGAGCTGGGGGAATTATTGGAGGGAAGCTCCTTTGGGAACCGGGGGTTTTGGACACCTCTATCCCCATAACTTCCGGCTTTAAAATGACACCCTGGAAGTGCCGCCACTCCACCGGGAACACCACGAAACCGCCACCCCTAGGTACTGGGATTCTGTGGGACTGTGGCTGCTATGGAGGTGCCGGTCGGTCTGGAGTGGCGGGAATGGCTGGAAAATTGTGGGATTGTCCAGGGTCCTACCAAGATGGCACCTGATTCTCCAGGTAACATAACACAGGAAAGAACTGCAGATGTGTTTTCGAGAAAAAGACTGTTAGTGGGTGACTCTATTTTGAGGAATGTGTATTTAGGTGAAAGTAAAGGAGAAACAAGAGAGGTTAGATGTCTTCCAGGAGCTACTGCTCACAGGGATAAGAATCGTATTTTGAGAATTGTTAAGGCAGCAGGAAAGGGAAGTGAGTTAGATGTGATTATTCATTTAGGAACAAATGATCTGGCTAGTAATCATGTTGCTGCTGTTCAGAAAGAGTTTTGTGACCTAGGTAATCATTTAGAGACTGTGGCATCAACTCTATCATTTTCTGCTATTTTACCTGTGTATGACCAGGAAGCAGGAAAGATGGAGCGTATAACAACATTTAATTCTTGGTTAGATAAGTGGTGCAGGGAACGAGGATTTGGTTTTATTGGCCATTATAGCTCTGTTTGGAAAGATACTAGGTTATTTAGGAGAGATGGCTTGCATTTGGATGCTAAAGGAACAGAGTATCTGGGAGAGGAGTTCAAATACTTTATTAGAAATCATTTAAACTAATAAAGGGGGGTAGCATTAATATATCCACCTGCCCCCCACAGCATGCCAAAACTGTTAGTCCAAGTAACAATTCTAGAAATTCTAGTAGAAAAATTCTTCGTGCCATGAGCACAAATGCTCGCAGCTTAGGAAATAAATTACCTGAACTCATTTCAATAATGACTAGGGACAACTGGGATTTAGTAGCTATAACAGAAACATGGTACAATGATTTGCATGACTGGGACATAGTCATACCTGGATACAGGTTATTTAAAAAGAACAGAGTAGGAAAGAAAGGTGGAGGAGTTGCTTTGTATGTAAATGAAAATATAAAGGTTACTGAAATTGTAGGAACAAATGATGAGGTGGAAAGTATTTGGGTGACTTTGGAAATTGGAGATAAAAATGTTTTTAGAATAGGGGTTGTATATAGGCCTCCATTGCAGGATGAAAAACTGGACAATCTGTTATTAGATGAAATAACCAAAATGACCATGAAGGGTAAGGTTATAGTACTGGGGGACTTTAATTTGCCAGATATAGACTGGAAGATTCCTTCTGCTAGATCGGCTAGAAGCAGGTATATTCTTGAATCTCTGCTAGGGGAATCACTTGAACAATTAGTCAAGGAACCAACTCGTAAGGAAGCTATATTAGATCTAATACTTACAAACAGTGATACAGTTTCAGATGTGTCTGTAGGTGAGAACTTAGGATCCAGTGATCATCAATCTGTTTGGTTTAGTATTCATGTGTAGGAACTGTCCACCCAGACTAAAACAAAAGTTTTAGACTTTAGGACGGCAGATTTTTCATTAATGGGAGAATACCTAAAAAACTATTTAAAGGGGAAAACTCTTATTACAGGGGTTCAAGAACAGTGGGAATTTGTGAAAGGTGCCATTTTAGATGCAACCGCACACTGTATTAGACATGTCTGTAAAAGTAAAAGAAAGGGGAAACCAATTTGGTTTTCCAAAGAAGTAGCACATGCTGTAAAGACAAAAAAGATAGCTTATAAAAATTACAGACACACACAAGCAGATGATGATATGAAAATATGGAGACTCCAACAAAAAAAGACTAAGCAGTTAATTAGGAAGGTTAAAGCTCATGCAGAAGAGAAGATAGCACAGTCAGTAAAACATGGGGACAAAACATTCTTTAGATATATCAGTGAAAGAAGAAAAAATAAGGTAGGAATAGTAAAATTGAAATCAGTTGATGGTAGAATAATAGAAGGAGATAAGCAGATTGCAGACTGTCTCAATGACTACTTCTGTTCTGTTTTCACTAAAGATTGTGAAGATACAATGTCTACATTAAGGGATGCTACGCAAAATAGAAACAAGCTTAACAGTAATCTTTTTACAGAGGATGAGGTTTTGTTAGCATTATCAAAAATAAATGTTACAAAGGCAGTGGGTCCTGATAATATTCATCCAAGGGTTTTAAAAGAACTTCGATCAGTGCTAACTGTCCCATTAACTGATCTGTTTAATCAGTCACTATTAACAGGAGCTGTCCCAGATGATTGGAGAATAGCAAATGTAATACCTCTTCATAAAAAGGGCAGTAGAGAAGAATCTGGCAACTACAGGCCAGTTAGTTTAACTTCAGTAGTAGGGAAATTAATGGAAAGCCTCTTAAAAGAAAGAATTATGACTTACATAAAGACAAACAATTTAGAGGACCAAAATCAGCATGGTTTTACTTCAGGGAGATCATGTCAGACTAATCTAATTGACTTCTTTGATTATGTAACAAAAGTATTAGACAAGGGAGGAGCAGTTGATGTAGCATATCTAGATTTCAGCAAAGCATTTGACACCGTCCCACACAATAAACTTATTCACAAACTATATCTCCTTGGTCTAGATTCAAAAATTGTGAACTGGGTGGAATGCTGGCTTAAGGACAGAAAACAAAGTGTCTTAGTAAATGGAGTTCATTCAGCAGAGGGGGCTGTTACTAGTGGTGTTCCTCAGGGGTCAGTTCTGGGGCCTGTTTTGTTTAACATATTTATCTGCGATATCAGCAAAGGGCTACAGGGGAAAGTATGTCTCTTTGCAGATGATACAAAAATTTGCAACAGAGTGGATGTTCCAGGGGGGGTAGACAAAATGAGAAGTGATATACAACAATTGGAGGATTGGACAAACGACTGGGATCTAAAGTTTAACACAGCAAAGTGTAAAATAATGCATTTAGGGAAGAAAAATCCAAATGTTAATTACAGACTCAATGCCACTTTACTGACTGTTACAGACGAGGAACAGGACTTGGGAATTATTATTTCAGATGATTTAAAACTTAGTAAACAATGTAGTAATGCAGCGAGTAAGGCTAGCAGAATGCTTGGATGTATTGGTAGAGGTATTTGCAGCAGAAATAGTAAGGTTCTTATGCCACTTTATAGATTATTAGTTAGGCCTCATCTTGAGTATTGTGTGCAGTTCTGGAGGCCATATCTTCAGAAGGATATTAACAAACTTGAATCTGTGCAAAGGAGGGCTACCAAAATGGTACATGGTCTAAAAAATAAAACTTACCAGGATAGGCTCAATGACCTAAATATGTATAGCTTAGAGGAGAGAAGGGAAAGAGGTGATATGATAGCAACTTTCAAGTACATTAAAGGGTTTAGTAAAACTGAGGCTGTGGGTATTTTACATAAAATGGAAAATTCAAGAACAAGGGGTCATGAGCTCAAGCTAAAGGGTAGTAGATTCAGGAGTAATTTGAGGAAGCACTTCTTTACAGAAAGAGTGATTGATTTATGGAATAAACTTCCTCAAGAGGTAGTAGCAACAAACACTGTGGGGGACTTTAAAAATGCATGGGACAAGCATAGGGCTATCCTACGAACTAGATAAGTTTATACTGTTAGGTAAGGTCGGGCAGACTTGCTGGGCCTATGGCTCTTATCTGCCGTCAATATCTATGTTTCTATGTTTCTATGTGTGCATAAAAGGAGTGTATGTTTTACAATTAAAAGGAGTTCCTGTTTCACCTGAATGCTAGAATGTCTAGTCATTTGGGTGGGCTCCTGCTAAAATCACTTTCCTGGGCAACATAGCAGCCTGTTCAAGGCAGAGGAAGGACCCTCTGGCAGAGTTACCTAGTCTGGATAACCGGAGTCTGCCACAGGGTGGGACCCTGAGTACTGGTGCTGTCGGGCATCAGGGGTGGCTACAGGCTGTGGTCAGATACATAACTGCAGTCGGCAGGGAGGAAGCAGGACCCCTTTGGCGGAGCTAACCAGTCAGGGTAGCCGGGGTATCCGTCACACTACCCTAACTGTATAACTACTGCATTATCCCTTACTACCCTAACTACATAACTACTGCATCATCCCTTACTACCCTAACTACATAACTACTCCATTATCCCTTACTACCCTAACTGTATAACTACTGCATTATCCCTTACTACCATAACTACATAACTACTGCACTATCCCTTAATACCCTAACTTCATAACTACTGCATTATCCCTTACAACCCTAATGGTATGACTACTTCCTTGTCCCTTACTACCCTAACTGTATAACTACTGCACTATCCCTTACAAACCTAACTGTATATCTACTGCATTACCCCTTACTACCCTAACTTTATAGCTACTGTACTATCCCTTACTACCCTAACTGCATAACTACTGCATTAACCCTTACTACCCTAACTGCATAACTACTGCATTATCCCTTACTACCCTAACTGCATAACTACTGCATTATCCCTTACTACCCTAACTGTATATTGACTGCATTATCCCTTACTACCCTAACTGTATAACTACTGCATTATCCCTTACGACCCTAACTGTATAACTACTGCATTATCCCTTGCTATCCTAACTGTATAACTACTGCATTACCCCTTACTACCCTAACTGCATAACTACTGCATTATCCCTTACTACCCTAACTGCATAACTACTGCATTATCCCTTACTACCCTAACTGTATAACTACTGCATTATCCTTTGCAATCCTAACTGTATAACTACTGCATTACCCCTTACTACCCTAACTGCATAACTACTGCATTATCCTTTACTAACCTAACTGCACAGCTACTACTGCATTATCCCTTACTACCCTAATCGTATAACTACTGCATTATCCCTTACTATCCTAACTGTATATCTACTGCATTATCCCTTACTACCCTAACTGCATAACTACTGCATTATCCCTTGCTATCCTAACTGTATAACTACTGCATTATCCCTTACTACCCTAACTGCATAACTACTGCATTATCCCATACTATCCTAACTGTATAACTACTGCATTATCCCTTACTACCCTAACTGCATAACTACTGCATTATCCCTTGCTTTCCTAACTGTATAACTACTGCATTATCCCTTACTATCCTAACTGTATAACTACTGCATTATCCCTTACTACCCTAACTGCATAACTACTGCATTATCCCTTACTACCCTAACTGCATAACTACTGCATTATCCCTTTCTACCCTAACTGTAAAGCTACTGTATTATCCCTTACAACCCTAACTGTATAACTACTATATTATCCCTTACTATCCTAACTGTATAACTACTGCATTACCCCTTACAACCCTAACTGTATAACTACTACATTATCTCTTACTACCTGTCACGGATACTGGGCTGCAAGGCTTAAACCCCTACCCCCCTACAACCTCACCCCTGTTGTTTCTCAGTGGTTTTGGGCTCCTCAGAGCAACCACAATCTCTGGAAGCTTTTTGTTTGCTTTTTGTTGGCTTGTTTTTGTGTTCTAAACTTGTTAAGAGAAGAGCTGGTCTATGACCGGGAAAACCCTCCTAGGCTGGCCAGGCTCCTGGAACTCCCGGTCAGCCGCCTTACAACGCACATCCGCCTAACCCCTCTCAGGCTGGCCAGGCTCCTGGAACTCCCTGTCGGCCACAGGACAGCAGGACACCCGCTAACTTTACCCCTGGTTGCTCCAGCAGCCCTTTGCCCCAGAGCTCCGCTCTTTCGGGGATTGGTAGCCCCTAGGGAGGACAAGAGCTGGGGGAATTATTGGAGGGGAGCTCCTTTGGGAACCGGGGGTTTTGGACACCTCTAACCCCATAACTTCCGGCTTTAAAATGACACCCTGGAAGTGCCGCCAATCCACCGGGAACACCCCGAAACCACCACCCCTAGGTACTGGGATTCTGTGGGACTGTGTCTGCTATGGAGGTGCCGGTCGGTCTGGAGGTGCGGGAATGGCGGGAAAATTGTGGGATTGTCCAGGGTCCTACCAAGATGAGCTGTGTGTATAAAAGGAGTGTATGTTTTACAATAAAAAGGAGTTCCTGTTTCACCTGAATGCTAGTATGTCTAGTTATTTGGGTGGGCTCCTGCTAAAATCACTTTCCTGGGCAACATAGCAGCCTGTTCAAGGCAGAGGAAGGACCCTCTGGCAGAGTTACCTAGTCTGGGTAACCAGAGTCTGCCACAGGGTGGGACCCTGAGTACTGGTGCTGTCGGGCATCAGGGGTGGCTGCAGGCTGTGGTCAGATACATAACTGCAGTCGGCAGGGAGGAAGCAGGACCCCTATGGTGGAGCTACCCAGTCAGGGTAGCCGGGGTATCCGTCACACTACCCTAACTGTATAACTACTGCATTATTTCTTACTACCCTAACTACATAACTACTGCATCATCCCTTACTACCCTAACTACATAACTACTCCATTATCCGTTACTACCCTAACTGTATAACTACTGCATTATCCCTTACTACCATAACTACATAACTACTGCACTATCCCTTAATACCCTAACTTCATAACTACTGCATTATCCCTTACAACCCTAACGGTATGACTACTGCCTTATCCCTTACTACCCTAACTGTATAACTACTGCACTATCCCTTACAAACCTAACTGTATATCTACTGCATTACCCCTTACTACCCTAACTGTATAGCTACTGTACTATCCCTTACTACCCTAACTGCATAACTACTGCATTATCCCTTACTACCCTAACTGTATAACTACTGCATTATCCCTTACTACCCTAACTGCATAACTACTGCATTATCCCTTACTACCCTAACTGTATAATGAATGCATTATCCCTTACTACCCTAACTGCATAACTACTGCACTGTCCCTTAAAACCCTAGCTGTATAACTACTGCCTTATCCCTTACAACCCTAACGGTATGACTACTGCATTATCCCTTACTACCCTAACTATATAACTACTGCACTATCCCTTACAACCCTAACTGCATAACTACTGCATTATCCCTTACCACCCTAACTGTATAACTACTGCATTATCCCTTACTACCCTAATTGCATAAGTTATTTACCCCAGACCAAGACAAGACAGCCCAACAGATTACGAACCTTGACTTACCACAACTGTATTAATACCTTCCTATTGTCATAAAAACCTTGCTTTGACCTTATTGATAACATTAACGTTATACTACTTTTAACTCATTATCTAATTTAACCCTATAGTACCAGGGCCCCATTAAGAAACAACATACCTAAATTAAGTTCAGCTTAAATATTTAACCAATCAGACACATGAGATAAGCCAACCAGGGGAATTTAAAAACAATAAATTTAGTAAATGTTCCAGGGGTTTTAGGGTTAGTATAGGAAGAAGATCATGCAGTATGGGGTACAGTTATGATTTTATCATGTTAAGGGCTTCAGGGGCTGCAGGGTTAAAACAAAAGGGTAGCAAGGGCTAATGCGTTAAGGGTCATTTTTAAGATTTTATTAAGTGGGTGTGTCCATAGAAAGTTTAGTTCATGTGGTTAGCATTAACATGGAGCAGGGTAGTCTGGGTATTAGAAGGTCCTCTAGTATACAGGAATAGTTATACATAGTGAAACATTTTATATTTAAATGCTGTTGTTATAGTGAAGTAGAGCTTTTGTATGGAATTTAAGACTCCGCTGAGGCAGTGTGAGTTAGGAAATATTTTAGGATCTGTTTATAAGATTCTTCTTTAACACTAGAGTAAAGTATTTCTTAGTTAATGAGTTTTAACTGCATTTAGATTAGGTCTTTTAGCAGAGGGTAAATAAATGTTAGGCCAATGGGAGAGCATGTTCTTTGGTTATTCGGTGGAAACCTTAAAGGGACATTATACACATTTTTTCTTTGCATAAATGTTTTGCAGATGATCTATTTATATAGCCCATGAAGTTTTTTTAAAAAAAGTATAGTTTTGCTTATTTTTAAATAACATTGCTCTGATTTTCAGACTCCTAACCAAGCCCCAAAGTTTTAGGAGAATACGGTCAGATACCTACTCCAGCTTGCTCCTGTGTAAAGGGTCTTTTCATATGCAAAAGAAGGGGGAGGGGGGAGTGTCTTATTTCACACTTGCAGTGGGCTTTCCAGCTACCTTTTCAACAGAGCTAAACTGAGAGCTTCTAAGTAAGTTTTTAAACATTTTTATACTGGATTTTTATATCAGTATCTGTGCATCTTATTTATTATAGTACAGATACTGTCCATTTAAGTAGAAATACTTGGCATAGCCCTGTCAATGAGCCCTTGGAGCACAGATTTGTGTTGTAATATAATATAATAATATGTTTCATGTACAATGAAAACGTAAAGGGCATGAAACCCAAATGTTTCCTTTCATTCAGATAGAGCATGTCATTTTAAACAACTTTCCAATTCACATCTATAATTTAATTTGCTTTGTTATCTTTTTTTTTTATCATTTATTGAATATCATACCTAGGTAGGCACAGGGACAGCAATACTACTGGGAGTTAACTGCTGATTGGTGGCTGCACATATATTCCTCTTGTCATTGACTCCTCCAATGTATTTAGCTATCTCCCAGTAGTTCATTGCTGCTCTTTCAACAAAGAGAATGAAGCAAATTTGATAACTGGTTCCCCAGTTTTGCATAACCAACACAGTTATATTAATATCCTTTTAACCTCTGCGTTTACCTTGTATCTAAGCCTCTGCAGACTACCCCCTTATCTCAATGCTTTTGAAAGACTTGCATTTTAGCCACTCAGTACTAAGTCATAAATTACTCCACAGGAGTGAGCACAATGTAATCTATATGGCACACACAAACTAACACTGTCTAGCTGTGTAAAAATGGCAAAATGCACTATAAGAGATAAGAGGCTACCTTCAAGAATTTAGAAATTATTCATATGAGTCTACCTAGGTTTAGCTTTCAACATAGAGAGAAAAAAAGCAAATTTGATGATAAAAGTAAATTGGAAGGTTGTTTAAAATTGCATGCCCTATCTGAACCATGAAAGTTTAATTTTCACTAGACTGTTCTTTTAAGTAGGAAGTTGATTTTCACTTACATATTACATACCACCACTCTGGGCCAGATTACGAGTGGAGCGCCAAATTGCGCTTAAATTTCCGCTTCATTCGTAATCAGGGCCGCCACTAGAAATTTTGGGGCCACTGACTTAACCATTGATCAGCCCCCCCTCCCCCCTTTTGACATGTGCAATTTTTGGCCAAGTGTGTATATGCACTATATTCTTAAAGTGAATGTCAATTTTGATGCCCGGTTTTTAAAAATTCGATTAAAAACAGGGGCTCTTTAATTCATCAAAAATTTCATTTCACTCGTATTGTGAAAAAATACTTACCTTTTAAACTTGACAGCAGCTCCAGCTTCCTCCGGTCGTCGCAGGCCATTTCTGATGTCAAAAATGATGGATAGGTCATCCTCCAATCACAGCTCCCCCCCCCGGGAGGAATCAGTGTCTGATTCAATGCCGTGATTGGAGGAAGCACGATTCCTCATTTTAGACCCAGGAAGAGGCTTTGCGACGGGTGGAGGAAGCTGGAGCTACTGTCACGATAAAAAGGTAAGTATTTTTTCACAACACAAGTGAAATGTAAATTTTGATAAATTAAAGTGCCTCTGTTTTTAATCGAATTTTTAAAAACCAGACACTTTAGCATCAAAATTTACATTCACTTTAAGTATAGGCAAACTTGGAAATGTTGCAAAGGTAGTAACACACAAACACAGAAACACACAGGCACACTCATACACTGAAACACACACTCACACATAAGGATTCACATATAGACACTCTAGCAGACACGCAAAGAAACACACAAACACACTCAGACACAGACACCCAAACAGACACTCAGCACTTGTTTACATTGACCTGACAAGTAATGAGGTAGACTACAGTTTTGTCAAAAAAGGAGATTTACAAAACAAAATATGGAGTTCTGATTATCTTTTTGTCAAGGAAGATGCCAACTAAATGATGACAACAGCATGCAGTGGCTGAAAGGAAGGGCCCCGAACTGCCTAAACAATAATTAAAAGGTTAAATGGTGGATTGGTGTCTTTTGGAAAGGTCTCATTAGTCTCAAAGTCTGTAGAAAGATGTGAATAATCAGTAGTAAGGTAAAAATGTCCTAAAAAAGAACAGACAATGGACACACACAAACTCAAACTTGCACATACACCCAAGGAAACACTGACAGAGACAGCCTCAGAAAACACACAAAGCCATACACACAGAGAGACACCCACAGCAAACACACAAAGACATACACACATAGAGAGACAACCACATAAAACACACAAAGACATGCATACACACACACCCTCACTGAGAAATCCACAGAAAACACACAAAGACATACACACACTCTCACAGAGACACCCACAGAAAATGCACAGACATACACACACTCTCACAGAGACACCCACAGAAAACACACAGACATACGCACACACACCCTCACAGAGACATCCACAGAAAACACACAAAGACATATACACCCACCCTCACAGAGGCATCATACACACACCCTCACAGGGACACCCATAGAAAAAGCACAAAGACATACGCACACCCCCTCACAGACATCCACAGAAAATGCACAAAAACATACACACCCACCCTCACAGGGAGACCCACAGAAAAAAAATGCATACACACTCATAGAGACACCAACAAAAGCACAAAGACATAAACACAGACACCCACAGAAACACTCACAGGAGGTAAAATTTCTGCACATTGCATCCCCTAAATCAACAGTGTGTGACATGCATGATAAAAAAATGCAGAAATTAAGAGATCACTTTTTAAAGAATCATATTTGTAAATCTGCAAACAAAAATAATTCTATGAATTCAAAATTGTACATTAATGATCTGGGTAGATGGCTAGATGAAGAAAAGTACTTTTGAAAGGCTGACATATGTTTTTTCCCCCCATTTCCCTCAACCAAGAGCACCACTTCAAAAATGGTGTACAAATGTTCCCATCTGTCAGCTGTACTTATAGATTTTAAAAATGCTGCACTCTATATGGTCTTGGTGGAACCATAAGCTGTGGTACTCAGTCTCATACCATTTAGATCTGGTTAAATGCAGGATTTAGGCTTGTATGTATGTATTTCAAAATTAAGTCAGCTGTAGTGTAAAGTTAACCTGTCTCATTTCAAACACTGAGCAATATTAGTCTGAGAGTATAACATTTTATGCAGATGTAAAAATCTCAGATAAAAAAGATAAAATGCTTCCTTGCATCTGGAAAGTCCTTGCATAAAGGGGCAGTAAACTGGAATGTAATATATATATATATATATATATATATATATATATATATATATATATATATATATATATATATATATATATATATAAAAATAAAAAAAAACTCATATCTGCCAAAAGGGCACCTACCATTTGTGTATTGAGGAGAAAACATTTCTGCATGGCTTTAAATATAGAATTTTTTCAGCATTGTCAAATAATCATAAATACACTGCTGCATATTGATAAAAAAAATGTGTTTTTATGGACCCCTGGCCACACCATACAACTACTACCACACTGAAGTTACAATCGGAAATTGCACAAAGAAATAAAAAACATTTACTAAGTAAGTCCTACCTCCTCTGAAAATGAAAGTGATCTGCCGTCTAACTCAGGCACACACTGTACAAACTTAAGAGCCAAGTCTGTCTCACACTGTGCATAGTGGTTTAGTGCACACTCAGAAATACTCTCAAAAGCTAATGCTTTACTCCTTGTAATAACATTTCCCACGCTCAATAGCACTTTGCTGTAATACCCTCTAGTGGCTGACAATTTTTTTTACAAAAATGTTTAAATTAGTTGTTCTTGCCTCATGGGCCCCCCTGGCCCATTGGGCCCCTGACAGGAGTCACCCCTGTCACCCCCTGATGGTGGCCCTGCTTGTAATACCAGTGCACAGTATAAAAGGAAAGGTCACTCCAGCCCAATACGTAAATCATCAGACCTTTATTGCTTCATGGTCCCAGAATACAAACAACAACGTTTCAGACCTCTCACAGGTCTTTAGTCATGTCTACAAATGTACATACAATGGCTACCTTTATACCTGAATCTAGGTATTAGGACACACCCACATCCTGCATGGTCGCTGCCATCTAATGGTTACAATGTATAATAGCATGACACATATTGCATTTTATTCTCTTAAAGACATAGTACCATATGGTGTGTTATATATTAAAAATAAATTGTAGCAACAATATATACAAAAATTAAAATGATGAGAGCACTACCAATTGATATCAGAATCTATGAACAAAATGACAGAAGACAAACACACAAATATAAAACATTTGCATAAATATTATCATTTGACTAATTGAAGTCTTTATTAAGACCCTTTGGTGTAAGAGTCTGCTGCTTATGAATCCAATTAATTTCTCTAATTTTTAATAGATTTTCTCAATCATCCCGTCTCCTGGATATTTCTGTCTTTTCAATTATTTGAAAGCATAACTGACTAATACTGTGGCCTGCCTTTAGAAAATGTGAAGATACTGGTGCTTCCTTGTTATTACATCTTATATTTGATTTGTGTTGTGTTTTCGTTCACGAGCCTCCCTTATGGACTTACCAATGTAATAAAGAGAACATGGACACTTAATCATATATATGATGTAATTTGCTCTGTATGTTAAAAATAGATTAATTTTATATTTTGTACCTTTATGGAGATGATAAAAATAACTGCCTTTAATCATAGAATTGCAGTTACTGCAACTCAGACAAGGAAAACAACCAGTTTTCTTGCTTCCAATTGTTTTCTGCTCATTAATTTTACTGCTACCTACATCTGCACACACTAAACAATCCTTTAAGGTTTTGTTTCTTCTAGAGGCAGGCATAGGTACATTTTTAAACAAATTTATAGATGAATTTAGATCCTGTAAAATGTACCAATGTTTTCTAAGTATTTTATTTATTTTTCTACTCAATTCATTACCTTTAAATATTCAAAGAGAGTGATAGCATGTAGCTCCAAAATCATCTGCTTTTTGCTATCTTTCTCCAATTATCTGGTTGTGATTTCAGGTGGTGCAAATTTAATAAAGTCTCTACTTCTACTTCCTGATACCATAGAGTTAATGAGTAGTGCTGATTCCTCATTATAACCGAAAACTTTGGGACCCAAAGTAGCACTTATCTTTTCTGTTTGTAAACTGTCGTCTGTCATGTTGGTGCAGATTTCCCAAAAGGCTGAAAGAGGTAAATACAAATGAGGTAGGGAACAGCAGCCAGCAGTGGGCATGGAGCAAATGGTCGGCCAACTCCTCAAGGCAAAGTATAAAAGGAAAAGTTACTCCAGCCCAATATGTAAATCATCAGACCTTTATTACTTCATGGTCCCAAAATACAAACAACAACGTTTCAGACCTCTCACAGGTCCTTAGTCATGTCTACAAATGTACATACAATGGCTACCTTTATACCTAAATCTAGGTATTAGGACACACCCACATCCTGCATGGACGCTGCCATCTAATGGTTACAATGTATAATAGCATGACACATATTGCATTTTATACTCACAGATTGTTCTTAATCTATGGCGCCTCCTGTTGGAGGTACATAGACGATATTTTTGGCATGTAGCTGGGCGACATTGGAAGCTTTATGGCATTTGTGGACAACCTTTATAACTCTGTATCAGGTTTAAAATTCACCTTAACAACAAGTGAGATTTCTGTTAATTTTTTGGATACCCAGATATATGAGGGAGGTTTTTTGAAGTCTGATTTATTTGTCAAGTCTACGGATAAGAACAGTCTATTGAGATATGACAGCCATCATTCACCAAATGTATTCAAAGCTCTACCTAAGAGCAAATTTGTAAGGGTTAAAAAAATTGATACAGATACATCTCAATGTGAAAAAATACTAGAAGAAATGGCTGACAAGTTTAAAGCAAGGGGTTATCCACATGCCATGGTTGAACAACAAAAGGAAGAAGTAATGTCAGATAATGCAGTATGTAAAATTAAGAAAATAAATAACAAACTGACAAATTAATTTTTGTAACCAAGTATAATGAATTGAGTAGCAAAATAAATAACATTCTTAAAAAACATTGGTACATCTTACAGAATCTAAATCCATCTATAAATTTCTTTAAAAATGTACCTATGCCTGCCTCTAGAAGAAACAAAACCTTAAAGGATTGTTTAGTGTGTGCAGATGTAGGTAGTGGTAAAATTAATGAGCAGAAAACAATTGGAAGCAAGAAAACTGGTTGTTTTCCTTGTCTGAGATGCGGTAACTGCAATTCTATGATTAAAGGCAGTTATTTTTATCATCTCCATAAAGGTACAAAATATAAAATTAATCAATTTTTAACATACAGAGCAAATGACATCATATATATAATTAAGTGTCCATGTTCTCTTTATTACAATGGTTAGTCCATAAGGGAGGCTCGTGAACAAATAACACAACACAAATCAAATATAAGATGTAATAACAAGGAAGCACCAGTATCTTCACATTTTCTAGAGGCAGGCCACAGTATTAGTCAGTTATGCTTTCAAATAATTGAAAAGACAGAAATATCCAGGAGACGGGGTGATCGAGAAAATCTATTAAAAATTTGAGAAATGTATTGGATTCATAAGCTGCAGACTCTTACACCAAAGGGTCTTAAAAAAGACTTCGATTGGTCCCTGTTTAGGCAACGATAATATGTATGCAAATGTTTTATATTTGTGTGTTTGCTTTCTTTCATTTTGTTCATAGATTCTGTTTTTAATTTTTGTATATATTGTTGTACAATTTATTTTTAATATATAACACACCATATGGTACTATGTCTTTAAGAGAATACAATATAGTATATATGCTATTATACATTGTAACTATTAGATGGCAGCAACCATGCAGGATGTGGGTGTGTCCTAATACCTAGATTTAGGTATAAAGGTAGCCATTGTATGTACATTTGTAGACATGACTAAAGACCTGTGAGAGGTCTGATACGTTGTTGTTTGTATTTTGGGACCATGAAGCAATAAAGGTCTGATGATTTACATATTGGGCTGGAGTGACTTTTCCTTTTATACTTTGCATTGAGAAGTTGGCTGAACCTTTGCTCGTGCCCACTGCTGGCTTCTGTTTCCTACCTCATTTGTAATACCAGTGCACGGAATTGTGATATTATAAGTGTGGCGCAATGTGAAGGTGACCTCGTGTTCGTATTGCATGGAAGCTTTGCGAGAGCACACTTCTATAGGTTCCAATGGGAGCCTTGTTCTCATGCCGATAGTCACGGCAGAGAACCTAGAGCAGAGAAGGGGGTAAGTCGCACAGCGATGGGCAACAAAGTGTTAATATATATGTATAGGAATATATATATATATGTACGGATGTGTTTATATAATAAGATAAATGTCAGACAATAACTTACAATAACTGATAATTATGAAGCTGCTTCTTAAACCCTTTCCTCCACCACAGAGATACTTGTTTAAAATCAGATTTGGCTGATCAGACTGGGGTGATTGACAAGCCATTCTCTTTTGCAAATGGTTGCTTTAGAGCAGGGGGCGGTGTTGTATTAGTGTCTGCCTGTGCTATGATAAATGTCAGTTTGCATTCCTATGGTGATGTATCCAGCAGTTTACGCCACAGTAAATAATAATCTCACAATGGCCATAGGACCCCAAAACACATTCTGGCTTAACACCTAAATACCCCTTTGGTTAGTTTTAACACAGATCCTAGCATGCAGTCTATCAAACTTCCAGATTTATACATTTTTGTAATAAAATAACAGAAAGTAGCATATATAGTAGTAACAGAATCTTTTGTGAGAATGATACATTGTTTATAGATGCAGCTACTGTATGCACCACCTGTTATCAGTACATTTGGATTGAAAACACTTGTCAAGGTCACATACTTTAAATTTTGAAGTATTTACATAATTGTGTTTACTCCTGTAAAAGGAAGGGGTTAATAATTCATATAAACAAAATGGGTGTAGAATAAAAGATGGTTAAAAGGGGCGTGCAACACACTGAGATTGCAATATAAAATGTGTAATTATGAGTTGTAGAAAAGTGTCATTATCTTTTCTAGCACGTTATGTAATTTTACTCTTAAAATAGTGGATTTTTCTAATTCCTCTGTGTAAGTGCATACTCCATACTTCACATTATGGGCTAAATATATGCATTGATTGATAACTATCGTAGCTTTGCAACATTTATATCTGTCACTAATTGGCTTCAGCAGAGGAGATAAGATAAAATAATGCATACAGTCGGAGAGTCTGTCCGTTAAAAAACAATTACAGCAAGCTATGTGTAAATGTGTTCATGTATTCAGAACATTTATTCACTAATAAAATCACAAGGTGTTTCATGTCCCTTTAAAGGGACAGTCTCCTTGAAAAATTGTATTGTTTAAAAAGAGTTAAAGAAATAACCCAGAGGCTCCTAAGAAGCTATAACTCTATGAGAGCAGCTGCATGTTTATTGATAAACGTCACATAATAAACAAATGGCAGTCATATAGAACTGTGCAACGATTGTGCCGCAAATGGGAGAGCCGCCCGTGTAATGGTATAGCCACTATCAGAGTACACTAGCCCTTCGCCCTCTTATGAAACTTCTGTCGACACGAGCAGTGTTGTCTGCTTCTCTGAGTGTCCGTGGTAACCTTCGTGAGGCTGGCGTCCCTGTGGATCTCATGTGTTGGCTCCTCCTATCGGGGTGTGTTGGCTCCTATCCAATCCCAAATCGGCATAGCGATGATCCGCTCCGGTCTCCACTGCAGGAGGATATAGGTATGGCAAATCCGATGGTCCAGGTCAGGATACAAAGAAGGAAGGATTCCCTAAACTAATAAAAAGTATTCTCTTTATTGTAAAAAAGGATAACAAACAATCCAATGGAGTGCTGCAACAGCATGCA